>NW_020838023.1:1160275-1238443 GCF_003676395.1 Aethalodelphis obliquidens | reverse complement strand
GTATATCTTCTTTGGAGAAATGTCTATTTAGGTCTTCTGCCCATTTTTGGATTGGGTTGTTTGTGTTTTTGCTGTTGAGCTGCATGAGCTGCTTGTAAATTTTGGAGATTAAGCCTTTGTCAGTTGCTTCATTTGCAAATATTTTCTCCCATTCTGAGGGTTGTCTTTTCTTCTTGTTTATGGTTTCCTTTGTTGTGCAAAAGCTTTTAAGTTTCATTAGGTCCCATTTGTTTATTTTTGTTTTTATTTCTATTTCTCTAGGAGGTAGGTCAAAAAGGATCTTGCTGTGATTTATGTGAAAGAGTGTTCTTCGTATGTTTTCCTCTAAGAGTTGTATAGTGTCTGCCCCTACATTTAGGTCTTTAATCTATTTCTGAGTTTATTTTTGTGTATGGTGTTAGGGAGTGTTCTAATTTCATTCTTTTACATGCAGGTGTCCAGTTTTCCCAGCACCACTTATTGAAGAGACTGTCTTTTCTGCATTGTATAGTCTTGCCTCCTTTATCAAAGATAAGGTGACCTTATGTACATGGATTTATCTCTGGGCTTTCCTGTTTTGTTGATCTACATTTCTGTTTTTGTGCCAGTACCATCTGTCTTGATTACTGTAGCTTTGTAGTATAGTCTGAATTCAGGGAGTTTGATTCCTCCAACTCCGTTTTTCTTTCTCAGGATTGCTTTGGCTCCTCAGGTCTTTTGTGTTTCCATACAAATTGTCAAATATTTTGTTCTAATTGTGTGAAAAATGCCATCGGTAGTTTGGTAGGAATTTCATTGAATCTGTAGATTGCTTTGGGTTGTAGAGTCATTTTCGCAGTGTTGATTCTTCCAATCCAAGAACATGGTATATCTCTACATCTGTTTGTATAATCTTTAATTTCTTTCATCAGTGTCTTATAGTTTTATGCATATAGGTCTTTGGTCTCCTTAGGTAGGTTTATTCCTAGATACACTATTCTTTTTGTTGCAATGGTAAATGGGAGTGTTTCTTTAATTTCTCTTGCATATTTTTCATCATTAGTGTATAGGAATGCAAGAGATTTCTTTGCATTAATTTTGTATCCTGCTACTTTACCAAATTAATTGATTAGCTTTAGTAGTTTTCTGGTAGCATGTTTAGGATTCTGTATGTATAATATCATATCATCTGCAAACAGTGACAATTTTACTTCTTCTTTCCCGATTTGGATTCCTTTTATTTCTTCTTCTTCTCTGATTGCTGTGGCTAAAACTTCCAAAACTATGTTGAATAATAGTGGTGAGAGTGGGCATGCTTGTCTTTGTTCCTGATTTTAAAGGAAACGGTTTCAGTTTTTCACCATTGAGAACGATGTTGGCTCTGGGTTTGTCATACATGGCCTTTATTATGTTGAGGTAAGTTCCCTCTATGCCTACTTTCTGGAGAGTTTTTATCGTAAATGGGTGTTGAATTTTGTCAAAATGTTTTTCCTGCATCTATTGAGATAATCATATCGTTTTTCTCCTTCAGTTTGTTAATATGGTTTATCACATTGATTGATTTGCATATATTGAAGAATATTTGCGTTCTTGGGATAAACCCCACTTGATCATGGTGTATGATCCTTTTAATGTGCTGTTCGATTCTGTTTGCTAGTATTTTGATGAGGATTTTTGCATCTATGTTCATCAGTGATATTGGTCTGTAGTTTTCTTTTTTTGTGATCTCTTTTTCTGGTTTTGGTATCAGGGTGATGGTGGCCTCGTAGAATGAGTTTAGGGGTGTTCCTCCCTCTGCTATATTTTGGAAGAGTTTGAGAGGGATAGGTGTTATCTCTTCTCTAAATGTTTGATAGAATTCACATGCGAAGCCATCTTGTCCTGGTCTTTGTTTGTTGGAACGTTTTTAATCACAGTCTCAATTTCAGTGCTTCTGATTCGTCTGTTTATATTTTCTGTTTCTTCCTGGTTTAGTCTCAGAAGGTTGTGCTTTTCTAAGAATGTGTCCATTTCTTCCAGGTTGTCATTTTATTGGCATAGAGTTACTTGTAGTAATTCCTTATGATTCTTTGTATTTCTGCATTGTCAGTTGTTAGTTCTTCTTTTTCATTTCTAATTCTATTGATTTGAGTCTTCTCCCTTTTTTTCTTCATGAGCCTGGCTAATGGTTTATCAGTTTTGCTTATCTTCTCAAAGAACCAGCTTTTAGTTTTATTGATCTTTGCTACTGTTTCCTTCATTTCTTCTTCATTTATTTTTGATCTGATCTTTATGATTTCTTTCCTTCTGCTAACTTTGTGGGTTTTTTGTTATTTTTATAACTGCTTTAGGTGTAAGGTTAGGTTGTTTATTTTTTTTGATTCTTGAGGTAGGATTGCATTGCTATAAGCTTCCCTCTTAGAACTGCTTTTGCTGAGTCCCATAGGTTTGGGGACATCGTATTTTTATTGTCATTTGTTTCTAGGTAGGTTTGATATCCTCTTTGATTTCATCAGTGATCTCTTGGTAATTTAGTAGTGTATTGTTTAGCCACCACGTGTTTGTATTTTTTTACAGTTTTTTTCCTATAATTGATATCTAGCCTCATAGCATTGTGGTCAGAAAAGATACTTGATACGATTTCAATTTTCTTAAATTTACCAAGGTCTGATTTGTGATCCTATATATGCTCTCGGGCTTCCCTGGTGGCGCAGTGGTTGAGAGTCCACCTGCCAATGCAGGGGACACAGGTTCGTGCCCCAGTCCGGGAAGATCCCACATGCTGCAGAACGGCTGGGCCCGTGAGCCATGGCCGCTTATCCTGCGTGTCTGGAGCCTGTGCTCCACAATGGGAGAGGCCACAACAGTGAGAGGCCCGTGTACAGCAAAAAAAAAAAAAAAAAAATATATATATATATATATATATATATATATATATATGTATATATGCTCTCTCCTGGGGAATGTTCCATGAGCACTTGACAAGAAAGTGTATTCTGTTGTTTTTGGATGGGATGTCCTATAAATATCAGTTAAGTCCACCTTGTTTAATGTGTCATTTAAAGCTTGTGTTTCCTTATCTATTTTCATTTTGGTTGATACCTCCATTAGTGAAAGTGGGATGTTAAAGTCCCCTACTATTATTGTGTTACTGTTCATTTCCCTTTTTATGGCTGTTAGCATTTGCCTTATGTATTGAGGTGCTTCTATATTGGGTGCATAAATATTTACAATTGTTATATCTTCTTCCTGGATTGATCCCTTGATCATTATGTACTGTCCTTCTTTGTCTCTCGTAATAGTCTTTATTTTAAAGTCTATTTTGTCTGATGTGAGAATTGCTACTCCAGCTTTCTTTTGATTTCCATTTGCATGGAATATCTTTTTCCATCCCCTCACTTTCAGTTTGAATGTGTCCCTAGGTCAAAAATGGGTCTCTTGTAGACAGCATATAGTCAGGTATTTTTTTTTTTTTGTATCCATTCATGGAGTCTATGTCTCTAGTTGGAGCATTTAATCCATTTACATTTAAGCTAGTGATTGATATGTATGTTCTTATTACCATTTTTTTAATTGTTTTGGGTTTGTTTTTGTAGGTCTTTTCCTTCTCTTGTGTTTCCTGCCTGGAAAAGTTCCTTTAGCATTTGTTTTAAAGCTGGTTTGATGGTGCTGAATTCTCTTAACTTTTACTTGTCTGTAAAGGTTTTAATTTCTGCATCAAATCTGAATGAGATCCTTGCTGGGTAGAGTAATCTTGGTTGTAGGTTTTTCCCTTTCATCACTTTCAATATGTCCTGTCACTCCCTTCTGGCTTGCAGAGTTTCTGCTGAAAGATCAGCTGTTAACCTTATGGGGATTCCCTTGTATGTTATTTGTTGCTTTTCCCTTGCTGCTTTTAATATTGTTTCTTTGTATTTAATTTTTGATAGTTGATTACTATGTGTCTCCACATGTTTCTCCTTGGATTTATCCTATATGGGACTTTCTGCACTTCCTGCCTTGATTGACTTTTTCCTTTCCCATATTAGGGAAGTTTTCAACTATAATCTCTTCAAATATTTTCTCAGTCCCTTTCTTTTTCTCTTCTTCTGGGACCCCTATAATTACAATCTTGGTACGTTTAATGCTGTCCCAAAGGTCTCTGATACTATCAATTCTTTTCAATCTTTTCTTAATTTCCACTATTTTATCTTCCAGATCACTTATCCATTCTTCTGCCTCAGTTTTTCTACTATTGATACCTTCTAGAGAATTTTTAATTTCATTTATTGTGTTGTTCATCATTATTTGTTTGCTCTTTAGCTCTTCTATATCCTTATTAAACATTTCTTGTATTTTCTCCATTCTATTTCCAAGATTTTGGATCATCTTTACTCTCATTACTCTGAATTCTTTTTCAAGTAGACTGCCTATTTCCTATTCATTTTTTTGGTCTCGTGGGTTTTTATCTTGCTCCTTCATGTACTGCATAGTCCTCTGTCTTCCCATTTTTCTTAACTTACTGTATTTGGGGTCTCCTTTTCACAGGCTGCAGGTTTGTAGTTCCTGTTGTTTTTGGTGTCTGCCCACTGTGGGTATGTTTGATTCAGTGGGTTGTGTAGGCTTCCTGGTGGAGAGAACTGGTGCCTGTGTTCTGTTGGATGAGGCTGGAGTTTGTTTTTCTGGTGGGCAGGACCACATCCAGTGGCATGTTTTGGTGTGCCTGTGAACTTAGTATGATTTTAGGCAGCCTTTCTGCTAATGGGTGGGGTTGTGTTCCTGTCTTGCTAGTTGTTTGGCATGGGGTGTCCAGTGCTGGAGCTTGCTGGCCACTGGGTGGAGCTGGGTCTTAGCATTGAGACAGAGATCTCTTGGGAGAGCTCTTGCCAATTTATTCTACTTGGGACCAAAGGGTCTCTTGTGGTCCAATGTCCTGAACTCGGCTCTCCCACCTCAGAGCTTCAGGCCTGACACCCAGCTGGAACACCAAGACCCTGTCAGCCACACGACTCAGTCTGCCATCCTGTCACGAAGTCACCTGAGGTCCAGGCGTCCTGTCAATGTCTCCTCTCCTTGGGTCCCAGAGACACCTTAGGGGCCGCCTCCTGTCAGGGGCTTCCAGGTCAGATGCAGTCGCCTGAGGGCTGGGCGTTGTATCTGAGTCATGCAGGACGCTGAGCACTAGCCTTCTCTGCACCAGAGTGTAGCGTTGGGGGCTTCGGCTGGCGTCTGTGGCCCAGGTTACTGCTTCCACCCAGGTTTACATGTAGGCCTCAGGTTTACAACTTCAGGATTCTCCAAACTTTTTTCTTTTCCTCTGTGCTCAGTCTAGTTCCACTTGGTCATAGGGGGCTGCGTTCAGAGGCCTCGCCTCCTGCACTTAAGACCAGAGTTTCTCATGGGCACAAAAGCATTTCTTTCCAGTTCTTGAAGATTGGCTCTATTAGGTCACTCTTCTGATTCTCAGCAAGGCTACTCACTGCTCCAGTAGACGGCTCATTCCAGCCATTTTTATAAGATGCAGTGCTAGAGAGAAAAACCTTTTAATCTCTATGCATATGGTTTACCTAGTACTTTTTTCTCTGCCACTTTCTTATTCTCTTATCTGTTTCCTGAGACACAGATCTTTTAAATTAGGCTGGAAGCAAGAGAGTCAAATTGAAAAGTGATTTTCACTGTTAGGGTTTGTGCAGAGCAAAAGAAAACAGTTCTGTACATTGAACCATAACAGGCCTGGGGTGAGAAATGATTCTCAGAGTCCAAAGATTTTGGCTTCTCCCATTAGCATCACTGAATAGGAGCTGTCAACTGTGCCTCTTTTCTTAATCCCTAAATTACGTGCTCAAGTATATTACAAATCTCCTAGCTCCTTCACTTCCTTGATACCAATAATTTTTTTTTCAGCTGTTCCTTGTTAATTAGCCCAAACACTGGAAGAATCAAGAGTTAGAATGCTTTATGTATTTATTGATGGTATTTTCACTAACTTAGACAAGGCACAGCTGTTTCAGTATATTTCTTTTGAATCATACTTTCTGCTAAGATAAATAAAGTCCCAAATTCTTTTAAATGTTCTAAACAGAAATGTTTGTTTGGGGGTTTGAATCCTCCATCTGCCCCTTCACACACACACAAGCCCATAAGATTCTTGAGTTTGAGCTATTTGAAGGGAAAATTATTTAAAAATTTTCCATTTCTTTTTTATCTAAAGACCCTTAAGGGTGTGAGATATTGCTTTAGGTCTGCCCATACTCTATGTGCTCTGTCAGAAACTTTGTTTAAAGTAATTCACATTTAAAAACAGCTGTTATGTGGTTAGAAGTAGCTCTGTAGCAAAACAATGAGCAACAATGTTCATCAAGTTAAAAATTATAAATGAGAATTTTATCCATTAGGTGGTATCATAAAATAGTCACTTTGAAATCAGAAATATGTACATCTAACACCTCCTTATTTAGTGACCTTATAATATCTTGGTGCTTCATTTCCCCCTTAAGATTGTTTTGAGAAAAAGATATCATCTTTAAAGTATCCATCAAGAATTATGTTCTTAAAAAAACTAGTTCCCTTCTGATTTCCAGCCGAGCTCTTATAAGGACACTGGTTGCGAACTCTTTAATAGTTCCTCTCATCCTGAGAATATTTTTTTATAGAAGTTATTTCCAAATAATGGATTGTATTTATTGCAGAGTAACATCATTTGCTTTCTACTATTCATGAATAACCTAAATTAATTAGGTTGAAAATGAAATTTAAAAAATTAGATAATATAATTAAGGTGGCTACATAGCTATTTTGCAGGGTTTTTTTATATTCTCAAATGTCATGATTGCTTAGAATTAATCTACAGAAAAAAACCCACTAAAAACGTTACAAATATATTAGCCATTAGTTGGCTTCTTGAGATTATCTCAAGTAGCTTAAGTCAATAAAATCTTAAGAATTACAATTTCCTATCAAATGCACAACAAAATAACACCACCACCAACGGACATTTGTGTTTTCATTGTTTATCTCTTCTTAACATAGCCAAATTGTTGTCTTATTCTCAGATTTGCAGAGGAATTTTTGCTTTGTTTCTTCCCTCACTTCTTAAAGTTTCTCATTATATGGCAGCTCCTAACTGAATTCATTTTACTAGTAATAATCCTAAACCTGTCTTTCTAGTCACTTTCCTGTCCTTATCTCCTTGTCCACAAACTATCAGTATCAGTCTTCCTGAGTGCAGCTTTTAAAATGAGAACTATTTCAGTTTAGTCAGAATGGTTTTGAATTACACAAAGAACATTTTAAAAGACACCAGAAATTGAGTAAGAATAGATTCAATTTCATTTTTAATATCATCTAGTGGCTCCATAACATTCGTTTACGATAAACAATAATGTCATAAACAAATGAACACTAGATTGAGGCAATTCATGAGAAATTTGTACAACTGTCTTAAAATACAAAGTGAAAGAGATTCAAATTATTGTGTGACTCTAGTCCATTTCCCCTGTTATTATAATGTATTTTTATTGTTCCTTGAGGCAAATCTGTGATGATTTTCTTTTCAAAGATTCACTCCTACTGAACAGTGTTCTCTGTATCACCATTTAATGTTGCTATTCTATTAAGAATTAAGTCTCTTTATGTTTCAGTTCAAAGTAATCCCTGACTCTTCTGTGCACTTTAATTTGGTTGTTATCAACTGACTAGCTATCAAAGTGAAACTCCAATTTCAATACTACAATGGGGGGAGATTGGTTCAAGATAGCAGAGAAGGATGTGCTCTCACTCCCTCGTATAAGAACGCCAGAATCACAACTAACTGCTGAACAATAATCAACAGGAAGACACTGGAACTCACCAAAAAAGATACCCCACATCCAAACAGAGGAGAAGCCACAATGAGACAATAGGAGGGGCACAATCACAATAAAATCAAATCCCATAACTGCTGGGTGGGTGACTCACAAACTGGAGAACACTTATACCACAGAAGTCCATCCACTGGAGTGAAAGTTCTGAGCCCCACATCAGGCTTTTCAATCTAGGGATCCAGCAATGGGAGGAGGAATTCCTAGAGTATCAGACTTTGAAGCCTAGGAGGAATTGATTGCAGGACTTCAACAGGACTGGGGGAAACACAGACTCCATTCTTGGAGGGCACATACAAAGTAGTGTGCTCATCAGGACCCAGGGGAAGGAACAGTGACGCCATAGGAGACTGAACCAGACCTACTTGCTAGTGTTGGAGGGTCTCCTGCAGGCATGGGGGCTGGCTGTGTGTCACCATGAGGGCAAGGACACTGGCAGGAGAAGTTCTGGGAAGTACTCTTTGGCGTGAGCCCTCCCAGAGTCTGCCATTAGCCCCAACAAAGAGCCCGGTTAGGCTCCAGTATTGGTTCACCTCGGACCAAACAACCAACAGGGAGGGAACCCAGCCCCATCCATCAGCAGACAAGTAGATTAAAATTTTACTGAGCTCTGCCCACCAAAGAAACAGCCAGCTCTACCCACCAGCAGTCCCTCCCATCGGGAAACTTGCACAAGCCTCTTAGATAACCTCATCCACCAGAGGGCAGCCAGCAGAAGCAAGAAGATCTAGAATCCTGCAGCCTGTGGAACAAAACCTACATTCACAGAAAGACAGACAATATGAAAAGGCAGAGGGCTACATACCAGGTGAAGGAACAAGGTAAAACCCTAGAAAAACAACTAAATGCAGTGGAGATAGGCAACCTTCCAGAAAAAGAATTCAGAATAATGATACTGAAGATGATCCAGGAAAGAGAATGGAGGCAAATATCGAGAAGATGCAAGAAATGTTTAACAAAGATCTAGAAGAATTAAAGAACAAACAAACAGAGATGAACAACACAATAACTGAAATGAAAAATACATGAGAAGGAATCAATAGCAGAATAACTGAGGCAGAAGAACGGATAAGTGACCTGGAAGACAGAATGGTGGAATTCACTGCTGCGGAACACAATAAAGACAAAAGAATGAAAAGAAATGAAGACAGCCTCAGACACCTGTGGGACAACATTAAACACAACAGCATTCACATTAAAGGGGTCCCAGAAGGAGAAGAAAGGACCAGAGAAAATACTTGAAGAGATTATAGTCGAAAACTTCCCTAACATGGGAAAGGAAATAGCCACCCAAGTCCAGGAAGCAAAGAGAGTCCCATACAGGATAAACCCAAGGAGAAACATGCTGAGACACATAGTAATCAAATTGGCAGAAATTAAAGACAAAGAAAAATTATTGAAAACAGCAAGGGAAAAATGACAAATAACATACAAGGGAATTCCCATAAGGTTTACACCTGATTTCTCAGCAGAAACTCTACAACCAGATGGGAGTGGCATGATGTACTTAAAGTGATGAAAGGGAAGAACCTTCAACCAAGATTACTCTACCCAGCAAGGATCGCATTCAGATTCAACAGAGAAATCAAAAGCTTTGCAGACAAGCAAAAGCTAAGAGAATTCAGCACCACCAAATGAGCTCTACAACAAATGCTAAAGGAACTTCTCTAAGTGGGAAACACAAGAGAAGAAAAGGACCTAAAATAACAAACCCAAAACAATTAAGTAAATGGTAATAGGAACATACACATCAAGAATTACCTTAAACGTGAAGAGATTAAATGCTCCAACCAAAAGACACAGGCTTGCTGAATGGATACAAAAACAAGACCCATTAATATGCTGTCTACAATAGACCCACTTCAGACCTAGGGACACATTCAGACTGAAAGTGAGGGGATGGAAAAAGATATTCCATGCAAATGGAAATCCAAAGAAAGCTGGAGTAGCAAGACTCATATCAGTTAAAATAGACTTTAAAATAAAGAATGTTACAAGAGACAAGGAAGGACATTACATAATGATCAATGTGTCAATCCAAGAAGATATAAAAATTATAAATATATATGCACCGAACATAAGAGCACCTCAATACATAAGGCAACTGCTGACAGCTATAAAAGAGGAAATCGACAGTAACACAATAATAGTGGGGGATTTTAACACCTCACTTACACCAATGGAAAGGTCATCCAAGCAGAAAATTGAGAAGGAAACACAAGGGCTTCCCTGGTGGTGCAGTGGTTGAGAGTCCGCCTGCCGATGCAGGGGACACGGTTTCGTGCCCCGGTCCGGGAAGATCCCACATGCTGTGGAGAGGCTGGGCCCATGAGCCATGGCCGCTGAGCCTGGGCATCCAGAACCTGTGCTCCGCAATGGGAGAGGCCACAACAGTGAGAGGCCCGCGAACTGTGAAAAAAAAAAAAAAGGAAACACAGGCTTTAAATGACACAGTAGACCAGATAGATTTAATTGATATTTGTAGGAAATTCCATCCAAAAACAGCATATTACACTTTCTTCTCAAGTGTGCATGGAACATTCTCCAGCATAGATCACATCTTGTGTCACAAATAAACCCTCAGTAAATTTAAGAAAATTGAAATCATATCAAGCATCTTTTCTGACCACAACGCTATGAGATTAGAAATAAATTACAGGAAAAAATAAACGTTAAAAGCACAAACACATGGAGGCTAAACAATACGTTACTAAATAACCAAGAGATCACTGAAGAAATCAAAGAGGAAATCAAAAAATACCTAGAGACAAATGACAATGAAAACACATCAATACAAAACCTATGAGATGCAGCAAAAGCAGTTCTAAGAGGGAAGTTTATAGCCATACAAGCCTACCTCAAAAAATAAGAAAAATCGCAAATAAACAATAAACATTACACCTAAAGGAACCAGAGAAAGAAGAACAAAGAAAATCCAAAGTTAGCAGAAGGAAAGAAATCATCAGTTTCAGAGCAGAAATAAATGAAATAGAAGCAAAAATACAATAGCAAAGATCAATAAAACTAAAACCTGGTTCTTTGAGAAGATAAAACTGATAAACCCATAGCCAGACTCATCAAGAAAAAGAGGGAGAGGACTCAAATTAATAAAATTAGAAATGAAAAAGGAGAAATCACAACTGACACTGCAGAAATATAAAAGATTATAAGAGATTACTACAAGCAACTCTGTGCCAATAAAATGGACAACATGGAAGAAATGGACAAATTCTTAGAAATGTATAACCTTCCAAGACTGAACCAGGAAGGAACAGAAAATATGAACAGACCAATCAGAAGTAATGAAATTGAAACTGTTATTAAAAATGTTCCAACAAACAAAAGTCCAGGACCAGATGGCTTCACAGGTGAATTCTATCAATCATTTAGACAAGAGCTAACACCTAGCCTTCTCAAACTCTTCCAAAAAATTGCAGAGGAAGGAATACTCCCAAACTCATTCTGTGAGTCCACCATCACCCTGGTAACAAAACAAGACATAGATACTACAAAAAAAGAAAATTACAAACCAGTATGACTGATGAATATAGGTGCAATAATCCTCAACAAAATACTAGCAAACAGAATCCAACAAGACATTAAAAGGATCATACACCATGATCAATTGGGATTCATCACAGGGATGCAAGGATTCTTCAGTATACGCAAATCAATCAATGTGATACACCATATTAACAAATTGAAGAAGAAAAACCACATGATCATCTCAATAGATGCAGAAAAAGCTTTTGACAAAATTCAGCACCCATTGATGATAAAAAAACTCTCCAGAAAGTGGGCATATAGGGAACCTACCTCAACATAATAAAGGCGATATATGACAAACTCACAGCAAACATCATTCTAAATTGTGAAAAACTGAAAACATTTCCTCTAAGATCAGGAACAAGACAAGGATGTCCACTCTCACCACTATTATTCAACATTGTTTTGGAGGTCCAAGCCATGGCAATCAGAGAAGAAAAAGAAATAAAAGGAATCCAAATTGGAAAAGAAGAAGTAAAACTGTCACTGTTTGCAGATGACATGATGATACTATACATAGAGAATGCTAAAGATGCCACCAGAAAACTACTAGAGGTAATCAATGAATGTGGTAAAGTTACAGGATACAAAATTAATGCATAGAATTCTCTTGCATTCCTATACACTATGGATGAAAAACATGAAAGAGAAATTAAGGAATCACTCCCATTTACCATTGCAACAAAAAGAATAAAATACCTAGGAATCTACATAAGGAGACAAAAGACCTATATGCATAAAACTATAAGACACTGATGAAAGAAATTAAAGATTATACAAACAGATGTAGAGATATACCATGTTCTTGTATTGGAAGAATCAATTTTGTGAAAATGACTATACTACCCAAAGCAATCTACAGATTCAATGCAATCTCTATCAAATTACCAATGGCATTTTTCACAAAACTAGAACAAACAATCTTAAAATTTGTATGGAGACACAGAAGACCCTGAATAGCCAAAGCAGTCTTGAGGGGAAAAAATGGAGCTGGAACAATGAGACTCGCTGACTTCAGACTATACTACAAAGCTACAGTAATCAAGACAATATGTTACTGGCACAAAAACAGAAATATAAATCAATGGAACAGGATAGAAAGCCCAGAGATAAACCCACGCACCTATGGTAAACTAATCTATGACAAAGGAGGCAGGTATATACAATGGAGAAAAGACAGTCTCTTCAATAATTGGTGCTGGGAAAATTGGACAGCTACATGTAAAAGAATGAAATTAGAACACTCCTTTACACCATACACAAAGTAAACTCAAAATGGATTAGAGACCTAAATGTAAGACCAGACACTAAAACTCTTAGAGGAAAACGTAGGCAGAATACTCTTTGACATAAATCACAGCAAGATCTTTTTTGATCTACCTGGTAGAGTAATGGAAATAAAAACAAAAATAAACAAATGGGACCTAATGAAACTTAAAAGCTTTTGCAAAGCAAAGGAAACTGCAAACAAGACGAAAAGACAACCTTCAGAATAGGAGAAAATGTTTACAGACTAATCAGCGGACAAAGGATTAATCTCCAAAATATATAAGCAGCTCATGCAGCTCAACATTAAAAAAAAAAAAAAACCCAATCAGAAAATGGGCAGAAGACATAAATAGACATTTCTACAAAGGGGACATACAGATGGCCAAGAAACACATGAAAAGCTGCTCAACATCACTAGTTATTAGAGAAATGCAAATCAAAACTACAATGAGGTATCACCTCACACCAGTTAGAATGGGCATCATCAGAAAACCTACAAGCAAGAAATGCTGGAGAGGGTGTGAGAAAAGGGAACACTCTTGCACTGTTGGTGGGAATGTAAATTGTTACAGCCACTATGGAGAACAGTATGGACGTTCCTTAAAAAACTAAAAATAGAATTACCATATGACCCAACCATCCCACTCCTGGGCATATACCCAGAGAAAACCATAATTCAAAAAGACACATGCACCCCAATGTTCATTGCTTCGCTATTTACGATAGCCAGATCATGGAATCAACCTAAATGCCCATCGACAGATGAATGGATTAAAAAGTTGTGGTACATATATACAATGGAATATTACTCAGCCATAAAAAGGAACGAACTTGGGTCATTTGTAGAGACGTGTATGAATCTAGAGACTGTCATACAGAATGAAGTAAGTTGGAAAGAGTAAAACAAATACCGCATATTAGCACATACATGTGGAGTCTAGAAAAATGGTACAGATGAACCAGTTTGCAGGGCAGAAATAGAGACACAGATGTAGAGAACAAACGTGTGGACACCAAGGGGGGAAGTGGTGGGGGGTGGGGGTGGTGGTGTAATTAATTGGGCGATTGGGATTGACATGTATACACTATGTATAAAATGGATGACTAATAGGAACCTGCTGTATAAAAGTTAAAAAAAAACTCCTAGGGCTTCCCTGGTGGCTCAGTGGTTGAGAGTCTGCCTGCTGATGCAGGGGACAGGGCTTCGTGCCCCGGTCTGGGAGGATCCCACATACCGTGTAGCAGCTGGGCCCGTGAGCCATGGCCGCTGAGCCTGCGCGTCTGGAGCCTGTGCTCCGCCAACGGAGAGGCCACAACAGTGAGAGGCCTGCGGACAGCAAAAAAAAAAAAAAACTCCTAAAAAAAAAATATTTTGTATATATATTGTAGTGTGTGTGTGTATATATATATATATATATATATATATATATACACACTACAATAGATTGACTACCAAACAATCAAATAATGGATTCACAATGCGTAATTGCCTGATCATTTTTTTAAAGGAAATAGTGTATTCTTATACATTTACTACTCTAAATCATATTATTGGAAAAGTTATTTTTAGACAAATACAATATATTCCAGGTTGCAAAATAAAGAGTAAGATAAACTTATGAAATCCATTCATTTTACTAAGTCTTGCTTAATAGGATGTAACAGTGGTACAAATCTAAAAATATTTCATTTGTCTTTCTTAAATAGCATTAAATTATACATTTTGACTACTTTTGTGCCATGTTTATATTCATATTGGAGATTTTATAATGAAATAAAGTTTCTAATTTTTAAATGTTTCTTTCAATTTTTTTTTACCAGGTTTTGAGTTTTATTTGTTTTAGTTTTATTTTTCTGAGGAATAATGTAGTTTAATCTTGTAATACTGGAAAAGACTGGTAGGTATGATAAAGTTATTATCTGAAAATTGGTGGACATTTCAAGTTATAATTATTTTTAAAAGTGTACTGAATATAACTAGTTGCCAAAAAATGTGTTGGAAGATATATTCTAAAAGGGTGAAAATGCATGGTTAGTACTGAAGTATCCAAGCATACTGAGTGCTTTTTTGATAAAGTTGATAACAGCCCTAGAGAAAAGAAAGTATTGTTTTCTTTAAAATACATTCATTCTTTCATTTATCCAATAAGTACTTACTGAGTGTCTACTATATGCAAAACATCAACAAAAACAGAAACTGTCTGAACTCATGGAGCTTATAGACTCTTAATGGAGACAGCTGTCAAACAAGCAAACAACTGTGATTAGTGTCACAAAAGGCACAATAAATTGTGGCAATATAGTAAAACTAACCTACATTGTGAGGTCAGGGAAGGGCTTCCTGTGGACCAGTTTAAGCTGAAAGCTGAAATATGTATAGGAAAACCTTGGGGAAGGCAGGAATAGAATGTTCTGGGCTGCAGTTTCATTATGGGAAGTGAGTAAGATGCTCAACTATTCATGATTCCACATAGATGTTTTTCCCCCAACTAAGATTTCTGATCCAGATTCAGACTGTGGTATACTCTTGAAGTGCAAGGAAGGAATGCAAAATTTTATTTTATTATGAATATGTTATACATGTTAAAAGTAGCTCTGTGTTGAATACAATTTATAAAACAATTGTATCTTTTAAAAAATTGAAAACAATAACAGCAACAACAGCCAAAAATCTAAATAAAAATTGTATAAAAAATGTAATGGCCAAAAGAGATTTATCAAAAATAAAACAACTGTATGAAGCAGAGGTCAGATTTGAAGTATACTGTTAAGATGAAATTCTGATGATCTGATTGAAGATAAATAAGTATACTGTTAAGATGAAATTCTGATGATCTAATTGAAGATTGAAAATAAATACATAATTTTCCATAGAAATGAGGAAAGCAAAAGAAAGATGACTCCAAAAACATGCTTGGTTAATGAAAAGGCTATTTATTTACTGAAGATAATCTGTAACATTTGAAAGAAATCGTACTTGCGAACAACAAGTATGTATTCATACTTTTTAAATGAAAATTGTCCATAGGAATAAGAGCTTATAACTTTGGTATTCTTAAATGGTGGGGCCTTAAATGATATATAAGATATTAGAAAAGCTTAAGAAAACTGTATATAAAGCTGGTAAAAATTATAAATAATAAGTTAAATAGCAATCTAAAGTGTTATTTTCCTATACAGTGTTATTCTAATAAATATGTTTTCACATATGTCTCTTAACCGTAGATTTCAGACTGAACTGAATTATGATGTTCTGGAAGTTCATGATGGACCAAATCTTCTGTCACCCTTGCTTGGATCTTACAATGGCACACAGGTGCCCCAGTTTCTATTTAGTAGCAGTAATTTTATATACCTTCTATTTACAACAGACAATAGCCGTTCTAATAATGGTTTCAAGATTCATTATGAAAGTAAGTAATGCCAACATGTTTTTTGATCTCGTTACTCTGTTTTCCATACTTTTGGTATTACCATCGTATCATTAAGAGAACTAGGAGATTTATTAAAGAAAAGAAGATCAAAGCTTTCCTTGACCTATGAGAATGCTAATAGGTTACAAGGTGTGTGTTTTAGTAAATCCTGTATTAGATTTTTTCCAACAATATCTATGTAATATCATTATGAAGGGAAATACTAAGGAAACATCAGATATAGCAAATAAAAAAATCTTTAAAAATGAGTTCATGTAATCGTTATTTGTGCTGAAAAGCCAACAATAGGCAGTAAATGGCAGTCTAAGATGTATATGAACATTGACAAATTCTTTTAGCATTTACTTCATAAATTCAATCATACTTTTATATTTTATTCATACTCATTGCATACATTTCCATTAAAAATATTCAATTTTATTATTTTGTATGAAGTATTGAAAATTATATTAACAGTGAAAAGTAAAATACATACTCATATATATGCAGCTATGGCTAACATAACTAGCCAAAGGCTATATATTAAAAGAGGCTCTAATTCAGTGTTGGAATCAGTTTAGAATAATTTCACTTAAAATACTTTTTGTTTAAGAAGTCTAAAATATGTCTGATTTTTTTAAAAACTTGATGCTGGTATATGCATAGAAACGAGTCTCTGTTTTGTTTATAAACATCTGACATATTTAAATAAATGTGGTTGTATTGTATATGATGTATGGTTGCATACATATATATAAACTCACATATGCACACATTTTCATCTAAAAATACATTGCCATATATCTTTTCATGAAAAAGTTTTGGTGAATGTATCTGACAGTACATTTAAGATTACTGCAAGATATCTTTATATCAGTTTCAGATAGATATTATATCACTTCTTTTTATATTCAAGTCTCCTATGCCCCCTTCCCCCTCAGGAGAAAATTTCAGCATTTAAAATTTGTAATTTTATATCCCATGTAGGGTGTCTCTCTTCAGTAAATCTGGTTGGGCGCATGGGTTTTTAAAATCGTTAATATATATTTATAGCTATTTTCTTTTTAACCTTATCCACAATATTATTTAATTATATTAACTTCCCTTTATTTAGAGCTTTGTGGCATGGAAGTATATTTCCTAAACATTATTGTAAAATGCAATGAGAGGATTAACACATGCTTGGGAATTCAAATGAATTTAAAGGACTTTAATTGAGATCTTTAGCATTTATTAGTTAAAGCTGAGTCAGAGTAGTCATTTTTTTTAAAAAAATCTATTTCAAAATTAATTTTCACTAGCAATTAATTTGTATCAATATGCTAGAATGGGCAGACACCTTTTTCGTTTTGTCCATTGTTCTATCCTATGCCCGATATATCACATTCAGTCCCATTTCAACCAAGGTATGTGGTTGTAATCATGTTCTCAGACACAGGATTATTTTAAGGATTAAGTTAAACTATCATGCAAAGTGTTATTAAAAGTGTGGGGATTTTCAATAAACTGACCCAACAGATTTAGTTCAGATTCTTGCTAAAACTGAACTAAGTGAGCTAAGGACAGAGCCCAAGGGTCAGACCTAATCCTAAGAAGGACTTGGAGGAGCCTAACAAGTTTAGCTAAGGTAGAGTCTTTATTACAGACAGCAAGTTTGTCACTTATAGGCCCTGGTGAAATAGTCCAAGTTATTATTGAGGGCTAGTGCCTAAATAGTAGAGTGGAGGCTAAGAAATGCTGAGGTTGATGAGAGGTGCAACAGACATTGATTTTGGTCAAATCTGGCCAGGAGGCAGTGATTTTCAATTTAAATTTGTTTACAAAAGATCATTTTCTTTCATTTTTATTCTAATTAGTCTTCTGGTTTACTTAGTAACATCTCAAACCCTTTCCTACCAAGAAAACAAATAAAACACTTTTTCTGTTGACACTTTCTTAATAAGTTTCTCAAGCTGAAGGAAACCAAACTATCTTCTTTAAATGAATCATTCACATGCCTCAAAATCAGCAGAGTAAAACTTTAATTATTATACTACTTAAAACATTAAAAATGTATTTGGTGTTTGGTGAATTTGTATTTTAATAGAATCCATTAAAAGAGAAAACTCGATCTCTCCAGTTGAACCAAAATTTTATGGGGAGGATTTCTTGCAATGCTACCAGTGATTACACTCTAGAATTTTATTTTATTCCCTGTCTTGGGCACTTTTACCCCTTATGTCTTCCTCTCAAAACAGGAAGATTACAAAAACTGTACCAATAAGATAAGATTATTTATCATTTACAAAACACATTAAAATAATAAAAATAACTCAGAACAGACTTTCCTTTTTTTGTTTTAGTACAATCCCTCAACCCCAAGGGGGTTTATTATGTTGTATTTCTTGAAATACAGATGTAATAATGTTTCTTGGATATCTAAATATTACATAAAACAAGACAATGATAAGTGGATGCAGAACAAATCCATAGACACAGATACCAATCTCTGAAGACATATTTAGAGCCTCCTAAAGCAATCAAATGGAGTTTTAATGATAAAACTAATTTCATAGAATTATTTTAATGACCAAATTAGGCAAATTTTGCAAACATTTTAGAGTTGTACCTGGAATATAATAAGTTCAAACATTAATTATTGCTATGATTATTATTGTATATGTGTGTATATATATAATTTATAATACAAAGTTTGATAGATAATTGTACATTTTCAAGTTTTTATATAACTAATGGCCTGAGTTTTTGGTCCTTGTGGGTAGGAAATGTCAAAAAATTTGTTAAATAAACTGCTAGTTTTTAAAATAAAGCTATGGGCACATTAATTTATTTGTAAAAATTACCACTCACAATTGTTTGAAGGAATGAGAATCAATTTCAGCGATTTGACTCTCATCAAGCTTACTCTTTTTCATATTCCCTTTGTTTTCCAGGTGTTACAGTGAACACCTATTCTTGCTTGGACCCTGGCATACCTGTACATGGTCATCGCTATGGTCATGATTTCTCCATCGGATCTACTGTTTCATTTAGTTGTGACCCAGGATACAGGCTGAGCCATGAAGAGCCCCTTCTATGTGAGAAAAACCACTGGTGGAGTCATCCACTTCCAACATGTGATGGTAAGAATTCATTCAATATGCAAAATAAACTGATTTATAAACCAAAAAAAAAATCAACATAATCTTGTAAAATGTGAGGCTGAACATAAATATAAGTATTTCATATGTTTAAAAGAATATCTTGAAGTCTGCCAATTTTATGTTATCAAACCATTAATAAAGAAACAAAAGAATTAATATTGATAATCAGCCAAACTTACCCCATGCCTAAGGATGTTATATGTATTTTTAAAATGTGTTGAGGTAACCATTTTAGATGCCCATTGTGTGCTTCGGGTCCTTGAAAAAATAGCATTGAAGGTGTCATGTTGGTGTCAGATGAATGCAATGAAGAGATAGAGCATTTACCTCCTGCCTGAAAGGCAACATGTACTAATCCAAATTTTACCTAGCTACGCAGCACTGTGGCAATGTACCAGACTGCCCTGTGGTGGCAAGTTCCTGGCTATAGAAAATATTATACCAGTGTCCTTACCTCTTCTTTGTTTCTGTGGAGACTAAGTCAGCAATCCTTCATTTTTCAGAAAACGCATATGAAAATACAGTGAAAGAAGCTGCTTTCCTCTGATTGGGAAGTGCTTGCACACTTGCTTTATAAAAACACACACAATGTAAATCTATTCATTATTTAGTTCTGGGCTTTAATTTTTATTTATAACACTATTCCTAACTTTTATTATTTTGCCAAGTGGAAGATTAAGTTTTCATTTCATAATTAAATTTTCAAATACTGTCAGTGCCATCATTTTTCTGTAACAGCTTTAGGTCAGTTTGTTTTTTTGCTTCTTTGTTTATTTATTTATTTATTTATTTAATTCATTTATTTTTGGCTGTGTTGGGTCTTCGTTGCTGAATGCAGGCTTTCACTAGTTGCAGTGAGCAGCAGCTACTCTTCATTGAGGTGCACAGGCTTCTCACCATGGTGGCTTCTTTTGTTGCAGAGCATGGGCTCTAAGTGCAGGCACATAGGCTCAGTAGTTGTGGCTTGCGGGCTCTAAAGCACAGGCTCAGTAGTTGTGGCACACGGGCTTAGTTGCTCTGCGGCATGTGGGATCCTCCAGGACCCGTGTCACCTGCATTGGCAGGTGGATTCTTAACCACTGCACGACCAGGGAAGCCCGGTCAATTTGTTTTTATAACGAGGTTTAAAAGAATCATCAGCACTTCTTCCCTGTATTTGGTACAATACCATTTGTAATACCGTTCTCGTGGTTGTAAGTGACAGAACCCCATCTCTAACTGATTTTAAAAAATGAAAGCAGAATTTGTTGTTCAAAGTTTCAAACTTAGAAAAGGTATGGGTGACATACTTCTCATTGCTAATTATAATCATGAATTCAAACATTTTCAAGGATATCTCTATTTCCATCTTGGCTTTTCTCTCTCTATTGGCATCATTCTCTTTAACTGCAGCCAGGCTTTTTCCATACGGGAAGTGGAGAATACACTCTCATGAAGATGGAAACATGTAACCTCGTATTTCCAGGATCAGAGGAGAATGAGAGTTCTTCCTTGTTGTTCTAATTAGAAAAATCCCAGGAAAGGTCTCTAATCAGTCCATAATTATACTCGTAACTGTAGAAAAGGAGAAGCACACTTTACGATTGGCTTTCTCCAGGTCCTGTGTCCATCCGTCCTTGTGGTTGGAGACAAATGATTGTGGTGTAAAGGTACTATGTTTGTCAGGTCCTGGTGAAGCCACATGATTGGCATGAGTAAATTCACCAAAGTAAAAAGGTGTGGCGGCAATGTTATCAGAAGAAGCAGGAGAATAAAAATAATGTCCAAGTATACCAGCATGCTTAAATATTATTAATAATAAAAGTGAGTGTATCTAGTTTTCCTGGGAGCAACATAGGCCCTCATCATCTCTTGTCAACGCAACTTCAATCAACCTTAAATTCAATATCCAACTACTTCAATCTAACCTCCTTTCTTCACACTAAGGGTATTTCATGCTCTATCCCATGTCAAAAAATGCTTAATGGCTCTCTGTTTCCTAGGAATGAAAGTCCAAATTATTAGTCATGGAATTCATGATTCTTAACCATGTGTCCTCCTCTTTTGTATCCCCATTTCATTCTGAGCATAACTGGACAAGGGCTAAATTATATTCATTTTTTGAATGTCTGAACTTTGTATAAAGCCTCTAAAATTAACTGAACTCAAATACTTATAACTAGTAAACTGATTTGATTAGGGTTTTCCTTCAGTTTAAACATTTTCCCCGGAGGCAGCTAATCTAAACTTCCTGGGGTTAAAGGGAGGAGAAGTGAATAAACAGAATTGATTTTCCAGATCCAAGAGTATAACCTCCATTGGCCTAGATTGCCTGGATATTCAAGGTACAGCATGCCTCACTTTTATACACATCAGCTCTTATAGTTTCTTCATAGCCCATAGTTAATTGATTCACAAAGCACACTAGTCAGTGAGGGTTGGTGGTGATAATAATAATAATAGCTAACATTTAATGAGGGTTTACCATGTGCTGGTACTGCTGTAGGTGCTTTAGGTATATTAACTTGTTTTATCAAAATAACTCTATGAGGTAAGTGCCATTATGATCACCACTTAACAGATGAGAAAATTAAGGCAAACAGAGATTGAGTATGTTGCCCTGTGTCATCCCACTAGTTAATGGCAGAATCAGGATTGAAACTCAGGCAGCCTTGATCCAGATCCTGTGCACAAGTCTACTATTACACGGCCTCCTGCCCACATTCTCTGCAATAGTAAAGTACTAAGATTCTTTAAAATGAAGAGTACAATTGTAGATTTGTTATTCTTTCCTCAGTGATGCCACATGTTTAAGAATTTTGTATAAAAAATACATATAGCTGTTTAAATAGTTTATGGATATTCTGTACTCCTTGGAATATGTGACTGAAAAATAGGAAATTTTCACAAGGAAATTTTAAAAACTTAGAACCATCAAGATACAATGGAAATGGTATACCTAGCCCTTAACTTGATCACAAAAGCTCAATGAGGTTTTTTTTTTTAATTGAACGAAAATTGAAAGTTTCAGTAAGAATAATCACCAATAAAGGTCTGTGCAGGCTCCAAACAGGAGCCTAGGCTTCCAGACCATGAATATTATTGTAAATGTCTTAATAATAAATGAAATTGGAAGCATAGCCTTATCTTGGTCTCAAGAAGGTGGCCTATAAGACAACTTCAAGTGAGGTACTAGTCAACACCTTCTTTTATTCCTTAGTGAAGTAAAAGAAGTAGCAAAGGGAAGAGTGTTCTGTTTTTCTTTTTTTTTTTTTAATTAATTTATTTATTTTTGGCTGTGTTGGGTCTTTGTTGCTGTGCGTGGGCTTTCTCTAGTTGCAGTGAGTGGAGGCTACTCTTCGTTGTGGTGCACAGGCTTCTGATAGGGTGGCTTCTTTTGTTGCAGAGCACAGGCTCTAGGCGCAGGGGTTTCAGTAGTTGTGTCTCACGGGCTCTAGAGCACAGGCTCAGTAGTTGTGGTGCACGGGCTTAGTTGCTCCACAGCATGTGGGATCTTCCCGGACCAGGGCTCGAACCCGTGTCCCCTGCATTGGCAGGTGGATTCTTAACCACTGCACCACCAGGGAAGCCCCAAGAGTGATTTTTAATTGTGTGTATATTTATGTAAATCTAAGCCTGCTTAAATACTTCTAGGAACTGCAGACTTACTATTTCTAGTCAGGTCAGTGTAGAATAGCAGCCAGATTGCCTCAACTCTTCCTTCTCAGCATTGCCACTTGGAAGAAATCATGGAAGACAATAAAGCCAAAACTCACTTTTCTGGTATCCCAGAGAAGTTGAGCAAGGATCAGAGCAGATAAGGCTGTATGTTGCATTCACAGTTCTTACTGCCCTTACCCATGTTGCCCATGTCCAAGAGAGTAGACATCTCCAAGTGGAATAGAATAAGAAGTCAACTTTTCTCTGCTTCCACGAGAATGTACATTCTTACCTGACTATATCTTTGTTTCCTTTAATTTTTAATACTGGTAAAATTATCTGGCATATCATAACCACTGATGGTAGAAGGCATTGTAAACTGTCATTTATTCTAGAGTAAATGAACATTGAATTAAATTTCAATTTCTTTGACCTCAGTTCATAAACATTTATTTAGTTTTATTATCTTGGAGTATTTACTTAAAAATCAATATCCTCTCAGAAACCCCTTTTTGTTCATGATATTTCCCAGAGAAATGTACAAGTGCAGAAGCACCCTTCAAAATTTCGGTTTACTTCACTGTTTTAAAAAGAATTCTATGAAGAATGACATATATCCCTTTAGGAATCTAAAATAAATAATTTTGTATAATTAACAATTTGTTTTCTTAAAGCTTACTAAAAGGGGGACTGCTAAAGAATTAATTACTCATGTTTAATTTACAACCAATTTATGCAAATGTTGCTTATAATTAGATATGTGTAAGATAAGTATGTACTTCAAATGCAAATGTGGAAATTTGAGCTAAATTCTCCTGGGGCCAGTATTAATTCTCAGATACTATTACATATCTTTTTCTTCTCTTTGCTGCTGCAAAGGACGAAATGATTTCTTAGTATTGGAAGAGGTCTTTACACATTGCTGTTATTACCAGGAAGTAACTTAAGCAAAAATAATCAGACTCATTCTATTTTAAGAGAGATTTGTTCAGCCTCTGCCTCTCTAACTACACCTGATCAGTTGACTACATTTCTTTGTATTTTCAGCATTATGTGGAGGAGATGTTAGAGGGCCTAGTGGAACAATCTTATCACCTGGTTACCCGGAATTTTATCCAAATTCTCTGAATTGTACGTGGACTGTTGATGTAACCCATGGAAAAGGTAATTTGCCTCATACAATGATAATGGGCTATCTTCTGAATTTTCATTGCATCTATTTTTATTTCATTGTCCTTTACAATGTCATTTTGCATGAGCAAAACCAGATCAGTATTAAAATATGCTAACACAAAATTCAATTTGAGTAACTGCAGCAGAGGATTATATTTACTTTTCTATAGTATTATACTCATGTTTTTGTCAGAATGGTAATATGAGATATTTATTTTCTTTTGATATATTAAACTAAGGTTATTTGGAATTTTCATATCAACAGAATCTCAAACAGGATGGCTTTTGTCTCTGGCACAGTGGGTTGATTTCAAAAGTTCAAAGGGGAATAGGAAGATACTCTGAAGTGCTGAACCAATTGTAAAGCAAACAGTACATGTTTATATACACTCGTTTTTAAAATGTTTATGATTATTTATTATAGCTATATTTCCTGTGTAAATTTATAACCATTCTAGAAATATCTGTCTCAAATTTTCTGTCAGAACTGAAGTTATATCTCACATAATTGAATGAGAGTATAAAATTGCACTATGCATATGGTAGATGTTAATAAATGTCCTTTGAACAAATAAATGAAATTCCTTGTAGTACTAAGTATGGTTTATTCATGCAATACAACCAAAATAGTATATTAGCAATATAAGTGGTTAAGGCAAAAACTTGACACTGGGAAAATGGGCATTCTAATATATCAAAACGAAAATGGATGAAAATTATTTACCTGAAAAAATCTACATGCTAATCTTTTTAAAAAGAGTTAATTTATTCATGATAAAAACTGCTTTGGAGAAGTAGTTTTTGTTTTAGCTCTATTCTTATATTATTCTTATTGGTTTTTACTATTACATTGTACTTATTAACTTTACTATAGAAGATCTAAAATAACCCCACCCACAAAATCCTAGCAATGAGAAGATGATATTACAATTTTAAAAATTAAAGCTTTATTTAATAATTTGAATTCATTGTGTTTTTTACACAATGTGTTTTTACACTTCTGTTCAACTATGTGAGATATATCTGCAGTTCTGATAGAATATTTGAGATACAAATGAAGTTTGCCTTTATTAAAATTATACATCCTTTTATTGACAGTGAGGATTATATAAGGATTGTTATTTTAATGAAATTAAATATAATTGAGAAAAAAATGCTGTTAAAATGAGTATTGTGGTATTGTACAGCAGGAATGAGGTAGAAGACTTTGTAAACTGTCATTTTTGTTGCTCTCCATAATGGAAGACTCTTTACTGGACATTAACCAAAGCATCCAGTGTTATTATTATTTCAGTGTGTAGTGGATTAATGGAGTTCAAAATAAGCTTCCTTGTATTATACAAGAAAATGGAGGGCTACGTACTACTTGCTATGTAAATAGAGGTTTAATTAACACTTAAGGTTTTGCATCTTCACAGATTGCAAGTGTTAATTAAATCTGTATTTACATGGCAAGAAATGCAGATTATATGCTTTTCTTTTACGAGCCAACAAAATTGTTTGGAAGTACAACTATTCCAAAGTGTAGCCAAAGTTATGTGAAGGATAATCTCTTAAAGTTTGGAGAAATTGTCAAGGTAATATAATTTAACTTCTCATCCAGCACATGCAGATGCGCACATGCACACGCACACATGTGTCAATATGTCACCCCCTCAAGGTCATAGTTAGTGTCATAACTAACTAAAACCTAGATATTCATGATATTTTGACTTCAAGCCCAAGTTTTTTCTTATATTTCTGTAACAAAAATTGCCTTAATAAGGCTTCTTGAATTATCACTTTTATGAGAAGGTACTATGATGTTGAAACCACTGATTTTTTCTCACTATTCTGCAACACCCATTGCCCTATTAAGATTGTATGTCTTTGCCTGTCCACTTCTTCTTCCTGAAATGTCTATCCCAGGATTGTTATTCCACAAACATCTGTTCACTTTTGAAGGCCATTGCCTTCAGAAGCCTCTGCTGATACCTTTGACAAACTACCTCTATTTCTATGCTCCTATATTGACTCACATTAATCACTTTTATAGCACTTAGCATAATGTTTGAACTTTTATTTTATGTATCTTTTTCCCTCAGATAGACCATGAGTTATTTACAATCGTCTAATTTTTTTTATATTCCATAATGCCTATAATATAGTAGGTTCTTAGTATCATATTCTTATTTGGATTAATTGACCTTCAGCAGAAGGTCTTATATTGTTTTGCTGCAGTGAAAACAGATTTTATTGCTTAAACTGTAATCTGATAAACAGAGGCTTACTTTTATAAAGTCGCTGACTAGGACAGAGTGACATGAAACCAATTTACTTTCATGTTGAAGGATTAAACAATAACAATAGCTAACGATTGCTGAGTACTTCCTCTGTGAAAGCACTGTGCCAAGTCATCCCCTATATTGTCTCATTTAAACTTCAAGACAACCCTATTAGGACCTCATTTTTCAAATGGAGAAAGTGTGTCTCAGAAAGACTATGTATGTAATACTTGACAATGGGCTTATTAGCATCACTATCTAACAGAATTTTTAATTTTCCCAAGTATTAATTCAGTGCATATCAGAACAACCGCATTTTTCTAAGAAAAACATGCATAATGAATTTTTTCTTCTTTTTTTTCCATCTGTTCTTGTATTACCTGCCTAGTTTTTCTTAGTTTTAGTCTCTGATTGAAATCAAATTGACTTAATGTGAATTTCCATTCATTATTCTGTAAACTTAGATATCAGTTAATCTAGATGGCAGAGCATCTTCTCCTTGCCACATTGACACCTCATTCTCATTTACATCTGTCTAGTGTCAATTACCACATTTACACTGAAGAGCATTTGAAAGACTGACTTAATTTCTGGACCCCTCCTAAAAAAGGCTCATTGTGGAGAGAGAGAGAAAAAAAGAAGAGTTACATTTTTAAAATTTTTATTTATTTATTTTTTTGCGGTACGCGGGCCTCTCACTGTTGTGGCCTCTCCCGTTGCGGAGCACAGGCTCCGGACGCGCAGGCTCAGCGGCCATGGCTCACGGGCCCAGCCGCTTCGCGGCATGTGGGATCTTCCCGGACCGGGGCACAAACCCGCGTCCCCTGCATCGGCAGGCGGACTCTCAACCACTGCGCCACCAGGGAAGCCCCAGCTCTATGTGTTTTACTGATATAGTTTATAAGTCTAATTTTCATCTTTCCCTTAATAGGTGTGCAGTTCAATTTTCACACCTTTCATTTGGAAGACCATCATGACTACTTACTCATCACAGAGAATGGTAGTTTTACCCAACCACTGGCACGCCTGACTGGTTCAGAACTTCCTTCAACAATCAATGCTGGTCTCTATGGAAATTTCAGGGCTCAGTTGCGCTTCATTTCAGATTTTTCAATATCATATGAAGGATTCAATATTACATTCTCTGGTAAGAAAACAAGTTTAAAAATCAGATTTTTAAAAGTATGAGCATAACTTTTGTTATGTATGACAAAACAGAGAGAGAAAAAAAGAGAAAAGAAATAAAGAAGAAAACAAAGAAATTATCTGCCAACAAATTTTAATGAAACGTTGAAATGCCTTGAAGATTGTCTATAGTAATATATTAAAGGGAACCTTTAAACAATAGCAAAAAATAAATCAATTCATTAAAAAGTTTAATAGAAATACAATAAATACATTTCTTTAAGTTGCATCCTGCAGAATTCTAACAGAGAAGAACTTGCTAAAATGCCAGTTGAACTTAAAATGGAAATTCATACATATATTTAAAGTTTCAATTAGGCCATAAATGAAATGTTAGTTAAACCAGTGATATTCTAGTTTTGTGTTTCAGAAAAAGGCATAGTTTATAGGCCAAGATTAAGACAAACTTAATTTATTCATTTGCAACTAGATGATACAGAAACAAGTTAATATGGTTATTCTTTTATTCTAGAATAACCTCATCTGTAGGCAACATTATAACTTGAATTACAGGAAAAAAATTATAAGACCAAAGTGAATAAAAATGTATTCTTATTAGTTCTACTTTCTAGTTAAATGGTGAAAGAGAATACAGAAGCAAATTAATAAGTAAATCTTATGCCAACCTACTAACATTAAATTTATAATATTACAATTATACAAAATTTTATAAATAATATATAATTTATATAAATAAAATCATAAAAATACTAACCTCATCCTTCAACAGTTATTCTAGTATTTACATGAAAATACTTGTCTTCTAAAATAATTAAGGTATTTCATAGTGAATAGCAAATGAGCATAATCAATTTTAACCTAGAATGTTAAAAGTATATCCAAATAAGTTTTTTAAACAATAAAATAATAGCTCATCAACGTGAAACAATTCCTCTTGTTCTCCACTGCAATTACATACTAAGCATGTGCTCTGGAAATATTTTTAGATAAGCTACTTCTTCTTAGGACTGTATATAAATTATAATATTGTTGTTTAATTAACTCTACTCTCTCATACCCTGAAGAGTGTTTAACTGTTCATTTTCATGGTGCTCATTCATTGCTTGAGGAAGTTTTCTTGTATAAATCTATAATATACAATTTTCAATTTATGAGCACTTCAGTCTTACATAAACCCTTGCATCTGAAGTGACATGTTTTTCAGAATATGGATGAATTGAATTTCTTGTATACTAGAGGCACAAGAGCCTTTGTCATTTAGACTATAACCATTAAGTAAAAGTCATTTCAAAATGCAAATCATTTCATTCTAAATGGCATTTTGCATTTGAAAATATGAATCTATTATGCCATTTATAAGTCAAAAATCTATGAAATGGAAATTTTCTAATGCAGAAGAAAAAATACAAGATAAATAGCTACATTTTCAATGTATCACTCAGAAGGTGACATTTTCTCACCTGTATTGAATTTCACACATAAGAGTATTCATTAAATTAGTAGACCTTTCACAAAAGAAGAAAATTATGTGTGCCATCAGCATATACCCATAATTTTACATACAGTAACTTTTAAAATGTATGGCTGGCCCTAAAAGCATCCATTTTGCAAATAGGAATATACCCTTAAAGGTTACTACTAACATTTTCTTTGTTCTCTTCATCCAATTACAGAGTATAATCTGGAACCTTGTGAAGATCCTGGAATTCCTCAATATGGTAACCGAATTGGCTTCAGCTTTGGGGTTGGTGACACTCTGGCCTTCTCATGCTCATCAGGTTATCGTCTGGAAGGGACGCCAGAGATCATCTGTCTTGGTGGCGGCCGACGAGTGTGGAGTGCACCTCTGCCAAGGTGTGTGGGTACGTGGTCAGCTGCTTTCATTTGCTTGTATGTGTAGTCACTGTCCATGGAGTTGCATGGTTATACACCCTTCATTTTTTAATAATCTGTTGAAT
Organism: Aethalodelphis obliquidens; assembly: GCF_003676395.1. Classification (NCBI taxonomy): domain Eukaryota; kingdom Metazoa; phylum Chordata; class Mammalia; order Artiodactyla; family Delphinidae; genus Aethalodelphis; species Aethalodelphis obliquidens. The sequence goes on along the minus strand of NW_020838023.1, from coordinate 1,209,117 downwards.
TTCTTCATTTCTTTCATATTAGTTATTTCAGTGTTTTTTCCACTTGGCAATCTGGTATACCTCAGTTACCTTCTCAACTGTTCTATTCAACCAACCATGCTTCTAAATTTGTTTTCAGATGATGAGAATAAGGAATGAATAGATAGACAGATAGATAAATAGGTAGATGACAGAATCATATTTTGAGAGCTTACAGAAAATTGCATTCTTGTATTCTGTTAATAGATGATTTTCCATGACTTCTAACTGAAGTTTTGACAATATTTTATAACTTAGAATTAACATGTAGGAAACATGATTACAGGGGAAAATAATAGATAATTTAAGGACCATCAAGGCAAGTATTGACTCAGTATGTGTCATCTATAGAATTAATCTGTTATGATAGATGAATTAAGATGGGAATTCATTTCACATGAGATAAAGAATTGCAATAATTAAAATATTGAAAGTTTGGAGCACCACCTCAACCTTTGGAAATGAATATTTTGACTGATAAATTAAAAAAAAAAAATCTGTAGAGAAAATGGAGGACTTTTCACTAGGACTTAAAGTCATTTTTATTTATATTAGGAAATAGAGAGGCAAGAATTTCTTTAGGTCATCACCCATTCAGTGGTTATCAGTACTCATTTTTACAATAGAACAAGATGCAAAAGATCATTTTATTATTTCATAAAGCTCTTAAAACTCTCAAAACCATTTAATTTGAATTTAATTGTAAATTTAATGGTGCGTCACAAATCTTTGTAAGTTATAATATGCTACAAAATCAGGCACATTGGTAAAGATTTGATCTGTGGTTTAAGAATTTGTCCTTTTTTTCTGTTTTTAATGGAGGCAATATACCCCACAGATGAAAATGCAAATGGAGAAGAGGATACTCTCTATGACTTATTCAATATATTGTCCACTGTTTAGAATGTGGTGGGAATACCTGTGGATCCCCAAATCTAGTAAAAAAAATTTGATCTTTCAAGTTAATAAGTTTTATAGTGATGAGATTGTTTTCACAGCCCCTAAGGGTTATATAACAGACAAGTTGATATTCAACAGGTGAAATTTCTTTTTAAAAATCATAGGCTTTTATAGAAATGGCACAAGCAGCCACAGAGGCTGGGAGGTGATAAGTAGTCATACTCTCAGAGCATCTTTTCCAGGAAGACATATATAGTCCTTCTGTTTTGTTTTTATGTTTGGGGTTTTGGGGTTTTTTGGTTTTTTCTGCTGTTGCCAGATATGGAATTCCCCTCCTTATCTGAATTGCTCCCATTTCCATTTTTCTTTGGTGTGAATATTAATGAGAATCTTGGGAATAGTCCAAATGAGGGCTACAGAGTGCCTAGGTTTATATCCTGGTCATTTGATATTGGGTTAATTCACTTTTCTAAACTTCACTTTTCTCATCAGCAAAATGGTTACAACATTTTGCTAATGTTAGTTATGAGGGTTAAAGAGATTAGCCATGCCAGTCAGACACCTAATACAATCCCTGGAATATAGGAGGGGTTCAGAACTTAGATGCTGTTATAACTCTTATTATATTGAGAATAATCTGCTGCCTATCCAACCCGCCGATCTAGTTTATAAAACCAATTATAGTACGGAATGAATTCCATGTTATAAAACACCAACCTTTATGAGGGTGTACCTGGCTCTTTTATATATGTATTTACCTCATTTAATTCTTACTATAATTCCGTTATTGTTATTCCCCCCATTTTTCATCAGAAGAACCTAAGTCTTAGAGATTTTAAACAACTTGCCCAAGATCGTCAAGGTTATATGTGGCAGAACCGTGATTTGTATACAGTCTTTCTCATTCTGAAACCCAAATTCTTTTCATTAGGATGGTTTAACCTCAAAAAGACTGAGGGAAAGGTAAATCTGAAAGAATTCTAAGTCACAAAGAGTTGATTAATATTTTCTTTCAAAGTACCAGAAACATACCAGGATGTTACACAGGCTGAGAAGAAAGTGTTTGTATCTACATTTTTAAGGTTTACTCCACTTTTACAATAAATTTTAATAAGTAGATTTATGAAAATCTGACTTTACAAAACAAGTAACTTCAAGTTCGTTTTGTTATATTAAAGTATTTCTTTGAGAGTAGGTTTATTCGTGCTTAAATCTTTAGTGAGAAGTATAACATAAAATCACCCTATGGACAAATTTAGAAAACAAAGTTATTGCCATGGGAATTTTCCCCTCATTTTAAAATTAACTGTGCTTGCTTTTAAGCTTATTAAAGTATACAATTAAGTTTACTGTCCTTAATAAAGTCCACTGTAGGTATACATTTAAGTTACAAGATAGGGTGAGAAATATTTTCAAATAGTATGATTTTTTAAAAATTTTATTTCTCCAATTTTCTTTAAATTTTTCTTCACTCTTTTGCCTATTCGTTAAAACAAATATGTTCCTTTTTGCATTTCTGGTTCCATATATGCGTATGTATATATTTCTTATTTTGTTATCTTTTCAAAGTTCACAATCTTCAGTCACATAAAATGTGCATTATTTGTAACTATTCATATGAACAGATGCAGTTTTAGCAATGCTAGTTTATTTGGACATATTTTATCTCTTCTTAGATTCTTTGTGCTTTTCACTTCATATATCTCTAAAGCCAATTCTCTAGTGCATACTTGTTTAAAAACATCATTTAGTACTCAGCATCGCCAGGCTCATAGAAAGCTTATGTTACAGACAGTGGCCAAATTATGAGTAGGTTGTATTCCAAAAGTTTGTTTCTGCTTCAGTTATTTGGAAGCTAGGTGGTTTTTCCTTGGTACAAGGTTGCAAACAGTGCATTCCCAGAACAAATCATAGATGAGACTTAAAATTTTGTGTCATGTGTAAAACTAATACTAACATTTACTAAAATGACTTACGTATACCTAGGTTATGTAAGAATGTGCCTGACTCTGGACATAAGGCAACTGATAAAGCAATTTTTGGAAACTTACTTTTTGTTTATTTTTTACTATATATTTAATTTTGATCCTATATTTAGTGTATAAATTGGTTAGTGTCTTCCAATCTCTGTTGGTAGAATTTGGTGAAAGTTACCTTAATTCTAGATGTTAGATGAATAATAAATAATGTTTCATTATTTATAATGTTTTCCTGAGAAACCTCTGCATTTATGTTTTAAGGTAATATTTTAACAAAATGAGACAATATAATAACACCATAATATTGTCTTTACAATCTATAAAAGATTATATTATGTACCATTCCAAAAATTCACCTATGCTTTGAAAGTAGGTTTAGAATAATGATTTTATCAGTGAAGATACAATGTCTATAAAAAACGCAAGGTTTCACACAAACTCAGGAGCATAGCCATGCCTAGCACAATTTCTGAGGCCCAGACTTGCGCTCCATTAACAAAAGCACACCGCTGCCTTTGACTGGCAGCTTCAATAAAGTTGAGAGGGAATCTGGTCTTAATTACAGTTGATACGTAGCTTCAGAAAACTCCTTAGGCTGTCCTCTATTTCAATCAGAGGAAATTTCTTCTATTGTGACCCATTTATCGGGGGTTACTTAAGTGCAGGGAAATTTTTAATTTTAAATTATTTTGTTGAAGTATAGTTGACATACAATATTATATTAGTATGAGGTGTACAACAAAGTGATTTAACATTTATATGCATTACAGATTGATCACCACGATAAGTCTAGTAGCCATCTGTCACCATACACATTTATTGCAATATTCCTTATGCTGTACATTGCATCCCTGTGCCTTATTTGTTTTATAACTGGAAGTCTGTACCTCTTAAACCCCTTTACATATTTTTCCCACCCACCCCTCCCCCTGGCAGCTGCCAGTTTGTTCTTTGTATCTGTGATTCTATTTCTGTTTTGGTTTGTTTGTTTGTTTTATTTTTTAGATTCCACGTATAAGTGAAATCATATGGTGGTTGTTTTTTTCTCTCTGACTTATTTCATCTAGCATAATACCCTTTAGGTCCATCCACGTTGTCGTAAGTGCAGGGAAATTTGTAGAGGCAGGAGAAGAATCTGGATACCAGTAGAGATTGTAACACCCACTCAGTAACAGGGATTCTTCTCTCTAAGAAGTGGCCTCCATTGCAGGCAGATAGTTCATATTTACTTTTCAGCCTTTCCTAAGCTATGTGATCTTTGGAAAGTTGTTCAGATCTCTCTCCTGCCAAGTTTTCTGAAATGTAAAATGTGGATAATTACATCCATAGTGCAAGACAGCTTATAGCTCTAAGCAATAAAAGATATGTAAATCACCTAATGTACCACTCAACAAGTGACACTTGCTCAACAAACCTTAGTCCCTTTTCCTTATGCCTGCAACTCTCTTTACCACCATTCGTTCTCCTAAGGGCCATGATGACTGAGTGGTGAACAGTGATTTTCACCAACCAGCAAGAGAGGAAAGGGAAGAAGAAAAGGAGGAGATGAAAAATTTTAGTGTGCCATCAGCAGCTGAGTACTTCATACACGTAATCTCATTTACTACTTAGTGATCAAGAGGAAAGTTTTACCTTTAAAAAATACATATATATAATTATGTTTTACATTTTGAAAAAGATAAAAATAATAGGTAAAATGATATTTCAGTGGATATATTTTATATTTAAATGATTATCCTGTAGCTCCACATTGCTGTGGATATGGATATCTGGTCACATTTTTAAGTTGCAATCAAATATCCAAAAAAAAAGTATAAAAAAGTTGATTACTTTGAAAATGAGAAACACTGACTTGTTTTTGGTCAAAAAATAAGTACCTAATTTCCCTTTCTAAAGTTCACATTACAAAAAACACAGGCATTCCCATTGTCATCTTTCTAAATAAAAAAACAAAACCCAAAAAACTTGCATGTCTTCATTAAGCTTCCAAACATACCAGGAACCATGCCAAGTCATGTTGCAAATAAACTAGGAGCTAATGAAAACATTTTGTTTTGGAAAGTAAATTAGCAAGTTAAATATTAGTAATGATTTGTCTTTAGGCAAGAGTCCACACATTTTAAGAAGTCCATACATTTTGAAGTCATTTTAAAGACATTAATTCATTCATCCTTATAGTCTATTTAACACATCTACTTCTATTTCTAATTTTGTGTCATCAATTTTTTATCTGACCTTGGACAAGTAACAACATCTTCCCTTAATCATGAGTGAAATGAGAAAAATGATAACTCTACATTACACATCTACATATTTTTCTCACTTTTCTAACTTTCTAGTTGATATATACTGATGGTTACTTATTGTTTAGTTTTAAAATGAAGGTCAAAAATAAGGGAAACAGGTGAAACGTATACGGGGACTGTACTATCGTTATAACCTCTTTGTAAATCTAAAACTATTCTAAAATGAAAATTTTATTAAAAATTCAAAACAGGAAAGGATAAATTGCACTTGAAGAGACAGTTCATCTTTAAACAAAAAATCTGTTTATTTCATCTCAACCTCTGAACTCCATATACTAAAATTACATATCTCAGATACCCACACAGGTATGTCAAATATGACTGATTTATCAAATTGTATCACCATTGTAGATACACAGTGCTGTAGAAAGCAAATTATGATTAAGAGATTTCACTAGCTCTCAGACACTACCATTAATTAGTTGGGTGACTTTAAACAAACATCTTAATTTTCTGTGCTTTTCTTTCCTGGAAAGGATAATGCCAATATGAGTTCTACTCAACCCAAATATTTCTTGTAAATATAACAAAAAATAATAGAAAGTTTCCTTTAATAAATTACATACAGAAATGTATATTTATATTTTTCTTATATAATTATGAGTGAGTGCACTTTCTTGATTTGACAATATAAAAAATCTATAATATCAATAATAACTTATACTTTGATGCTTTATAGTTTTTTAAAATAATTTCCTGCTTCCAAGCTTCAGAAGTAAGCAGAGGAGGTATTATTCCTACTTGACAGCTGAAAAAATGCTGTTACAGAAAGGTTATAAGTAATCAGTGGAACGTTATGCCAGAAACCAAGTTTCGAACTTTTTAGATTGGTGTTGTGGTATACCAGGTGGCATTTCTTTATTACCTTATTTATTGATGCACTATTTTTAAAGACTACCATTTTTTATGGAATAGACCACGGATGAGTAAACTTTTTTTTTTTTTACTATAAATGCTAGACAGTAAATATTTCAGGCTTTGTGGTCCACACAGTTTCAATGACAAATACTAAATTCTGCCATTGCATTGTGAAAGCAGCAATAGATAATACACAAATGAATAAATGTGTTTGCTTTCCAAAAAAACTTTATCTAGAAAATCAGGCAAGAGGCTGGATGTGGCCCTCAGGCCATAGTTTGCTTATCTCTGCAGCAGAATTACCAAGCTTAGTCAACTTAAATATCCCCTTTGCATTTGGAAATTTACTAGTCATTCATCTCTAAGGAAAGAAGAAAAGATCCTTTTCCCATTCTCTATGTTTTTCGTTGTGGGTTCTTTTCATTAAAGCAGCACAGAATTCAGTTATTTCCAAGGGATTTCTAATGTGCTTTTTTTTAATCTTGTTTTTAACATATTTATTGGACTATAATTGCTTTACAATGGTGTGTTAGTTTCTGCTTTATAAAAAGTGAATCAGTTATACATATGTCCCCATATCTCTTCCCTCTTGCATCTCCCTCCCTCCCACCCTCCCTATCCCACCCCTCTAGGTGGTCACAAAGCAACGAGCTGATCTCCCTGTGCTATGCATCTGTTTCCCACTATCTATTTTACGTTTGGTAGTGTATATATGTCCATGCCACTCTTGTAACTTGTTCCAGCTTACTCTTCCCCCTCCCCTTAACCTCAAGTCCATTCGTTAGTAGGTCTACGTCTTTATTCCCATCTTGCCCCTAGGTTCTTCATGACCTTTTTTTTTTTTTCGTTTTAGATTCCATATATATGTGTTAGCATACGGCATTTATTTTTCTCTTTCTGACTTACTTCACTCTGTATGACAGACTCTAGGTCAATCCACCAATTTCGTTTCTTTTTTTTTTTTTTACATCTTTATCGGAGTATAATTGCTTTACAATGGTGTGTTGGTTTCTGCTTTATAACAAAGTGAATCAGTTATACATATACATATGTTCCCATATCTCTTCCCTCTTGCGTCTCCCTCCCTCCCACCCTCCCTATCCCACCCCTCCAGGCAGTCACAAAGCACTCAGCTGATCTCCCTGTACTATGCGTGGCTGAGTAATACTCCATTGTATATATGTGCCACATCTTCTTTATCCATTCATCTGTTGATGGACACTTAGGTTGCTTCCATGTCCTGGCTATTGTAAGTAGAGCTGCAATGAACATTTTGGTACATGACTCTTTTTTAATTATGGTTTTCTTAGGGTATATGCCCAGTAGTGGGATTGCTGGGTCGTATGGTAGTTCTATTTTTAGTTTTTTAAGGAACCTCCATACTGTTCTCCATAGTGGCTGTATCAATTTACATTTCCACCAACAGCGCAAGAGGGTTCCCTTTTCTCCACACCCTCTCCAGCATTTATTGTTTGTAGATTTTTTGATGATGGCAGTTCTAACTGGTGTGAGGTGATACCTCATTGTAGTTTTGAATTGCATTTCTCTAATGATGAATGATGTTGAGCATTCTTTCATGTGTCTGTTGGCACTCTGTATATCTTCTTTGGAGAAATGTCTATTTAGGTCTTCTGCCCATTTTTGGATTGGGTTGTTTGTTTTTTTGATATTGAGCTGCATGAGGGGCTTGTAAATTTTGGAGATTAAGCCTTTGTCAGTTGCTTCATTTGAAAATAGTTTCTCCCATTCTGAGGGTTGTCTTTTCATCTTGTTTATGGTTTCCTTTGCTGTGCAAAAGCTTTTAAGTTTCATTAGGTCCCATTTGTTTATTTTTGTTTTTATCTCCATTTCTCTAGGAGCTGGGTCAAAAAGGCTCTTGCTGTGATTTATGCCATAGAGTGTTCTGCCTATGTTTTCCTCTAAGAGTTTGATAGTGTCTGGCCTTACATTTAGGTCTTTAATCCATTTTGAGTTTATTTTTGTGTATGGTGTTAGGGAGTGTTCTAATTTCCTTCTTTGACATGTAGCTGTCCAGTTTTCCCAGCACCACTTATTGAAGAGGCTGTCTTTTCTCCACTGTATATTCTTGCCTCCTTTATCAAAGATAAGGTGAGCATATGTGTGTGGGTTTATCTCTGGGCTTTCTATCCTGTTCCATTGATCTGTATTTCTGTTTTTGTGCCAGTACCATACTGTCTTGATTACTGTAGCTTTGTAGTATAGTCTGAAGTCAGGGAGCCTGATTCCTCCAGCTCCATTTTTCGTTCTCAATATTGCTTTGGCTATTCGGGGCCTTTTGTGTTTCCATACAAATTGTGAAATTTTTTGTTCTAGTTCTGTGAAAAATGCCAGTGGTAGTTTGATAGGGATTGCATTGAATCTGTAGACTGCTTTGGGTAGTAAAGTCATTTTCACAGTGTTGATTCTTCCAATCCAAGAACATGGTATATCTCTCCATTTATTGGTATCATCTTTAATTTCTTTAATCAGTGTCTTATACTTTTATGCATATAGGTCTTTTGTCTCCTTAGGTAGGTTTATTCCTAGATATTTTATTCTTTTTGTTCCAATGGTAAATGGGAGTGTTTTCTTAATTTCACTTTCAGATTTTTCATCAGTAGTGTATAGGAATGAAAGAGATTTCTGTGCATTAATTCTGTATCCTGCACCTTTACCAAATGCATTGATTAGCTCTAGTAGTTTTCTGGTAGCACCTTTAGGATTCACTAGGTGTAGTATAATGTCATCTGCAAACAGTTACAGCTTTACTTCTTTTCCGATTTGGATTCCTTTTATTTCTTTTTCTTCTCTGATTGCTGTGGCTAAAATTTCCAAAACTATGTTGAATAATAGTGGTGAGAGAGGGTAACCTTGTCTTCTTCCTGATCTTAGTGGAAGTGGTTTCAGTTTTTCACCATTGAGTACGATGTTGGCTGTGGGTTTGTCATATATGGCCTTTATTATGTTGAGGAAGGTTCCCTCTATGCCTACTTTCTGGAGGGTTTTTATCATATATGGGTGTTGAATTTTGTCCAAAGCTTCTCTGCATCTATTGAGATGATCATATGGTTTTTCTCCTTCAATTTGTTAATATGGTATATCACGTTGATTGATTTGGCGTGTTTCTCCTTGGATTTATCCTGTATGGGACTGTCTGTGCTTCCTGGACTTGATGAACTATTTCCTTTCCCACATTTGGGAAGTTTTCAACTGTAATCTCTTCAAATATTTTCTCAGTCCCTTTATTTTTCTCTTCTTCTTCTGGAACTGCTATAATTTGAATGTTGGTGCATTTAATGTTGTCCCAGAGGTCTCTGAGACTGTCCTCAATTCTTTTCATTCTTTTTTCTTTATTCATCTCTTCAGTAGTTATTTCCACTATTTTATCTTCCAGGTTACTTATCCGTTCTTCTGCCTCACTTATTCTGCTATTGATCCCTTCTAGAGAATTTTTAATTTCATTTATTGTGTTGTTCATCTCTGTTTGTTTGCTCTTTTTTTCTTCTAGGTCCTTGTTAAACGTTTCTTGTATTTTCTCCATTCTATTTCCAAGATTTTTGATCATCTCTACTATCATTACTCTGAATTCTTTTTCACATAAACTGCCTATTTCCTCTTCATTTGTTAGGTCTGGTGGGTATTTGCCTTGCTCCTTAATCTGCTGTGAGTTTCTCTGTCTTCTCATTTTGCTTAACTTACTGTATTTGGGGTCTCCTTTTCGCAGGCTGCAGGTTCGTAGTTTCCGTTGTTTTTCGTGTCTGTCCCCAGTGGCTATGGTTGGTTCAGTGGGTTGTGTAGGCTTCCTGGTGGAGGGGACTAGTGCCTGTGTTCTGGTGGATGAGGCCGGATCTTGTCCTTCTGGTGGGCAGGTCCACATCTGTTGGTGTGTTTTGGGGTGTTTGTGGCCTTATTATGATTTTAGGCAGCCTCTCTGCTAATGGATGGGGTTGTGTTCCTATCTTGCTAGTTGTTTGGCATAGGGTGTCCAGCACTGTAGCTTGCTTGTCATTGAGTGGAGCTGGGTCTAGGCATTGAGAGGGAGATCTCTGGGACATTTTCACCGTTTGATATTATGTGGAGCTGGGAGGTCTCTTGTGGACCAGTGTTCTGAACTTGGCTCCCACCTCAGTGGCACAGCCCAGATGCCTGGCTGGAGCACCAAGAGCCTGTCCTTTACACGGTTCAGAATTAAAGGGAGAAAGAAAGAAAGAAAGAAGAAGATAAAAGGAAGTTATTAAAATAAAAAATTAAAAATAATTATTAAGAAAAAAAAATTTTTTAAGTAATAATAAAGAAAAAAAATGGACATGCAGCACCCTAGGACAAATGGTAAAAGTAAAGGTATACAGACAAAATCACACACTGAAGCATACACACACACTCACAAAAAGAGAAAAAGGGAAAAATATATATATATCATTGCTCCCAAAGTCCACCTCCTCAATTTGGGATGATTCATTGTCTATTCAGGTATTCTACAGATGCAGGGTACATCAAGTTGATTGTGGAGATTTAATCCAGTTCTCCTGAGGCTGCTGGGAGAAATTTCCCTGGATTTCTCATGTTTTTACAGAAAGAGTGTTAGGTGTGTGTGTGTGTGTGTGTGTGTGTGTGTGTGTGTGTGTGTGTACACTGATGCAATTTATGGGTAACCTAATTCACAACCATCTCCAGATCCTTTCATATACCCACATCTTTTCTGAGTACCAAGTCCGTATTCCCAGCTGTGCACTGGCCCTCTCCACATGGATGGCCTTCCACAAGCACACCGACTTCACACTCCAAAACAGAACTCATTATCTCTTCCACCAAATCAGCTCTCCCTTCTGCACTCTTTCATTCAGATATGGCATCATTCTCATCCAGTCATTCAGGCTAGAAACTGTGTCACCTTTTACGTCCTCCTCTCTCTCTTTCTCTCTATCCATATTGGAAAGTCACTGAGACCTACTACCAAAAGCTATTGCTCAAATTTACCACCATTTCCATTCTCATTACCCTTATTTTAGTCCAGTTCTTATTAGTCCTCATAAACGTTACAGCTCAATAATGATAATGTGTGCTAGGCATTGTGTTAAACAATATGTTTCCCTTTATATATTCCTTTTAGAAACCATTTGAGAGAATGTTATTATCCCATTTTATAAACTATCCAGATTAATTATTTAAGTTGGTAAAGAGCTTGAAGTCAGCTTTTTTTCTGATTCCAGCTCATGTTTTCTCAATTACATGTATAATCCTACTATATCATCTCTTCTTTGCTAGCTGGACTTCCTGTTTCCAAATTTCCCTCATCTAATTTATCTTCAATAGTATTACTAATTATAATCCTTTTTGTAGATGAGTAACAAATTACTACAAATTTAACAGTTTAAAACAGCACATTTACTTTCTCTTGGTTTCTGTGGGTAGCGAGTATGGGTGTGGTTTAACTGGGTCCTCTCTTAGGGTCTCACAAGATGTTGACCAGGACTGAATTCTCACCCGATGTTCAGTATTCTCTTCCAAATTCACATTGTTATTGGAAGTAATCAGTTCTTTGTGGTTACAGGACTGAGAGCTTCAGTTCTTTGCTCAATTCCTAGGGACCATCCACAGTTCCTTGCCATGTGAACTTCCCTAGCTCAGATGCTTCCTTCATCAAAACATCAAGGAAAGTCTGTCCAGTGAGTCTCTAGCAAGATGCAGTTTTGCATAATGTTATAAAATCACAGGAGTAATGAGAAGCAAGTCTCAGGTCCCACTTAACTCAAGGGGAGGGTACTGTACTAAGGCATGAATGCCAAAAGGTGGGTATAATGGGAGGTTCACCTTAAAGTTGACACCAAGTAACCTTAGATCAGATCATCTGTCTATTCCCTGCATAAATCGGTAGGTGATTTCTCATGCCTATTAGATACAGTTGAAATTCCAGAGTCCCTTCTTAGGTTGGCTTTACTGCCCTCTTTTTAGTCATTCCCCTATATGCATCCTGGAATACATTGACAAGATGCCACATGCCATTCCCAAACACTCCAAGCACTTTCTACTTTTTAAGATACTAAGGATGTGTTGAGGTCTACTCTATATGCAAATGATCAAACTCTCACTTGTGTTGGCACAAGCAAACAAATAATGTCTTTATCTCTAAGAAGGTACATGCAAAGATACAGTGAGAGAAAGCACTGAAAGCATTGTTCAGTGGCTGGAGGAGGCTTTGCATTTTAATCTGTTGAGCTGTTATTTCTACCACCACACCGTAGATAAAGATGCCATTATCTCTCATTATTTAGTTATTATTGTAATAGCCCAAACAGACTCTAGTCTCCATTCTTGTCCCTTTTCCCCAAACTAAATACTAGAGTCAGAATGAACTTCCTATGATACAAATTTGATGATGTCACTCTCTTGTTTAAAATTCTACCATTGTTCTCCATTGCCCTCAAATTAAATTCTGAATGTTACCCTCTTACTCCTATCCACCCCATAAGTTCACCTAAATGATTTATTCTTCAGACTCATCTTATTTACCCATCATAATATGGAGCCTTTCTTGACCTTTAAAAAGTGTTGGATGTCCTTCCTACAGGCTGCATGTGCTTTTCTGTATTTACCCTTTCTGGGATTCATAATGCTGTATTGACTTGCCTTTTTATCTATATCAGTGTTTAGCATATAGAGAGCTTTCAGTAAACTTGTTGAGTTGATAAAGAAATGAATATATAATAGGGGCAAAGCTCCTTTGTTTTTACATTTTCAATTTACTAACTTTAACATAAACAAAGCTGTACTCCAGAGGTACTCTATTCAGCCTAACACCAATAAAGAACTATACCTTTTCAGCCTGGACCATCACACTATTCCTTAGTCTATAATGCATTTGCTGTGTAGATATTAACACAGAACCCCTCAAGTCTAATAAGTAAATCAACCAACCAATGAACAATAAATAAATTTATCTTTTTTTGTTTCTATCATAATTTTAAGCTCTAAGAGGAGGCTAATAATTATGAAACAAAAAAGATAAATTTATAAAAATTGAATATGGTGAAAAAATATAGTACTTCATATCTGTATATGGAATAAATCTTTCCCAATATGTAGTGAAATTCAGAGCTCAACAAGGAGACTGGCTGACTTTTTTTTCCCCCTAATGGAATGAAAAGGAAGGGAAAATATATGCCTGATAGAAACTGAGTATCCACAATTTTCACTGTAAACATATTAATAATATTTGAAGCAGGTTAGATTGGGAGCAAATTTTTGCTATATGTAAATATGAACCATAAAAAAGAAGCCAGTGTAAATGGGGAAAGACAATGCACATTTCTTATTTAATATAACTACATTGAGGACTGTGAGCTTAAATTCTTCTCATTCATTTAGGATTTATAAACAAATGGATTTATGGAGAGCCTTTTATAATCTAAGTGAGTAATATAATCTAAGTAAGCTCCTGAACTTACTTTATTATACTGTAGTTGGCAAGTGAATACATGCTGTTTTATCTGATGGCTGTGACGCCATTGAAGGTAACGGCTGTATCTCAGTTATCTTTGTACCTCCTGTGTGTTTGCCATAATCTCTGGCATATTACAGGTGCCCATTCTGAGCATAAGACAGTATAAAGTTAATTCACCATGTGACCATCATGAAACAAGTTAGAGTAGATCGTGACTTACTTATAATGGTGATTCACTCACAACAAGACTCATTGAAATGATCCTCTGTGTTATTAGAGTCTCAGATTTATTTGGACAAATTAAAAAAAATTTTTTTTTGAGAACCTAAAATAGCAGACTTGTAAAAACACTTCATTTCCCTTATATGTCCTCATGCTCTGACTATAAATCTGTTGCAAGCCAAAATTTGCCTGCCAATTGGAAAGTCAGAAGATGTTAGTTCTGGGATTACATAGAGGATACAGACTTCTTTAGAGAGAGTTGAATTACAAAGAGGAGCAGGAAGTGGAGTATGTACTGGAATCTGTGCTTCAGGGTCACATCCTTAAAGCAATTGCAACAGTAAGAGTCTCACTTTAGAATCACAAAAGTACCAGAGGCACTTGCTTTCTCTGCAACCTCTAAGTGACCTCTTACTGCTTTTGTGGAGAATTATGCCCATGTTCAGAAATACCTACAGCATGCTAGTTCTTCACCTGTGTCTATAAACTTAACCTAGACGTATTGGGAAACATGCTGAAAAAGGGAGAAATGATTAAACCTGTAAGTAGTGATTTAAAGAAAAATAAATGCAGTATTATTAACCTGGAAAACGTGAAATTCATCGGCTTTGCATTAGACAAAGTAATTTTGGTTTTTAGTTTAATATGTCTTTTTATTTTTTAATATGTCTTTACTTAATTAGAAAGTGATTTGTCCCTAGCACATATTAGTGCCAGGTAAGAAATATTTTACCTGAGGTAATAATAAAAGCTAATATTTGCTGTGTGTTTACTACATGCCTGGCATGGTCATATAAGGTTTGAATAAGGACACTGAGGCATAGGGAGGTTAAGTAATTTATATTAAGAATTTTTATTTGAAGCTGATTATATTGGGAGCAAATTTTTTGCTATATGTAAATATGAGCCATAAAGAATAAAAGCATTAAATAAGCCAGTGTCATGATATTCTGTACATATCCCCAAACTGGTTCTTGCTTACAACAGTGACATCTGTAGCTCTCAGGAAATGCTATCTTTGGCAGTGCGGATAACTGGAGGAGATAGTTAAATGTTATCGTTACTTGTAACTGAATTACGTTTTGATGCCCTGTCTCAGGAGAGGGTAGGATTTAACTGAAGTTGCAATAGATTGAGAGTACCTAAAAGCCTTTGAAAGTAGAAGGAAAGGTCATTGTTACATAAGGCAAATACATTTTAAAATTAATTCTAATTCTATGTTTTTTGTAAAGTCCATGTGTCTGTTTTGTGTATATGTGTGTATAGATTTTTTTTTTTTTATTTCAGCCTCATAATATTGAAAATAACACCAAAAATATGTATGTTATTAGTACAGAGGTTGATTCCTAATAAATGTTTTTATTATTTGTCATCTGGTAATACACTTAGCTAAGATATGTTCAAACGTACCTAGCGCTTTGAAAACAGACAAAAGCACACTGGGACAGAATAGAACTGTCTATTAGTAACTGTGCATTGTGCTAAGGACCCAATCTGCCTTAAGTTCAGTGGCACTAATTGGGGGTAGGTTTAGGGTGAATCCATGAGAGTAGGACAGTGATTATTCTACCTAGTAAATGCATTCAGCCCCTAATCAAGGGTATGTAATAAAATGAATTTCACTTTTTTCATCCTTATTTCTGTTTTTTAACTGTTTTCTCTTCAGCTCAAGTTTACCAATCACAAATCCAGCTCCTTCACTACAGGGCAAATCAGCTGAAGTCATCTTCCTTTGCTTAATATACCAAGACAATTGTTGCCATGGAAATAATATAATGTTATAAAATAAGCATTGTAAGTTAAATCTAGAATCAAGAAGGGACATATGGGTCAGGTATGAGAGAGTGTGCTTATTTAAATAAACAATAGCCTCGGTAATCATAAAAAATCTCAAGGTAAATTACTGAGAAAACACAAAGGAAAGTGAACTTCAAGCTTTGGGAAGTTATTTGCAGAATTTAAATATTGCCCTTCAAGCAGGTGTTTTAAAGGAAAGGAGTTAGGGGATTATTAAACCTCCCACAAACTAAATTTCTGGCTGCAAGCCATTTTCTACATCTCTGTATTGTACCCGAGTACCCTCTTTGTAGCTGTCTTTGAATACCAGTTCAATTATTGGTATGCTCGATGTATAGATAACATTTTTCTCTTCATGTGTTTTAATCAGTCTACAAAAACTGTGTTTCTAAAGGTTATGGATAGTTTTTATTTCATGCGTTTTACTACACCTTTCTGAATTTGCACTAGTTAATGTTCTATTATGCTTGGCTACAGAATTCTGCAGGCGTAAAATAATAACCATTTCTTACCTTGTAAAATTGGAATCTCAACTGAGTCTAATCACAGTTTTCTAAAAATAAATCCTGGGTTTTGTTTGTCCTGAAAAACTTTTTATTTATTTTCAGATTTAAAAATTATAATGATAAAAACATTATCTGTTTTTCTGATAATGTAAGATTATTATAATGTTCAATTATGTTCAGTTATGGTATTTGAAACCACTTAATGCCATTTACCTGTGTAAAAACATTACATGAGGGCTTCACCACCATATCGTCTCCCTGTAAAAGGAAAAGGAAAGCCAGGTTATACATTTTTCTCCTTGGAAAATTTGTAGAAAAACTCCTCTGATTATGGTCTAGGCTGTGTATGCCACCTTATCCCAAATTTTTTAAATTCATCTAATAAATATTCATTCAATATTTGTTCCATGGTATTTTAAAAAACATCCTGCCTTCTTCTTTCTAAACAAGAGCAAATAAAAACTATCTGGTGAATTTTATAAAACTACAAACTCTCCACTTCCCTGGTAAGAGTCTCTCCTCTCTTACATCATCCCAACGCAACCACTCTTCCCCAGGAATCAAGATTACTGCACTGGTCAGCCATGATCAATAATGAAACCATGTATTACCCTCAGATGTGTGGGGTTAAAACAAAAAGTTGAGATTCTCTGATGAAGAGAGAATAATGCAGTCCTCATTTTCTTGTGAGCTTGGAAAATATTAACGTGCTATTATAGGTTTTTTCCTAAAGAACAATTTCAAGGATATCATCACTAAATCTATCATTTTCTTTCTTTCTTTCTCTCTTTCTTTCTTTCTGTATAGTCCCCTCTCTGAAACATCCTCATTTGATTACATTTCACTTATTGATCTCAAATGCCTTCCTTGTAAATGTACAAAGAAGTACCTAAAGAGAATCAAGCAGGAATAAAGACAACATGCAAATTTCTGAAGCCTTAATGAGCATCAAGGGACTTATGAGTTGTTGATTAGTCAAAACCAAATAGCCTAAATATGAAAATCATATCTTTAAAGAATTTTCAGTTTTTTAGTAGTCTGCCAAAAGCTATAATGGAGAAAGAAGAGAAATAATATTGTTGAGTGTTTATAATGTACATGGCAGTGCACCTGGTACTATAAGGTTTTTCTCTCATTTACTTCTTACAGTATCTTATTACCTGTATTGAGAAAGCAGTGTCCAAAGAGGTGAAGTAATTTACATTGTGTCTCAGCTAGCAAGTAAAGTATAGATCTGTCTGTCTTCCAAATCTTGTAGTCCATATTCTTTGCTTCATACTTTATTGGAAATTTTCCAGCATTGTAATAGTAACACAGTCAAGTAACATTACCATTTTGAAAAGCGTGTTGCCATTCTGTGAACAGTATTTGTTTTCATTTTCTTCAGGGGAAAAAAGAGAATGGTTTGGGGATTGAAAATAAAATTATGGAATTTGCCAAGGAATTTTTCTTTGAATTTGTTTACTTAATTTTCAGGTTAAGTATTTCTATGGTATTTAATCCATTCCCAGTTTTTGAAGGCTTTTAAGAAACTTTTTATTCGTTATATGCATTGTCCATAGAAATGTTAATAAAAATAACAAGAATCAAATTACAATGAATATTGTGATATGATCTAGCTAGGGTTAGAATTATTATTTTTGGACATAGGTAATGATATAACATTGAATACTTTCAAAAACTTTAATATTTATTGCTTATGATATTTTTATTCCTTAGGAATATGTCTCACTCCCCCCAAAATTGCTGTTCATATTAATGGAGTGAGTTCTCTCATTAAGCTCTCTGACATTTTAGCTTTGGGAAACTCTAAACCCAAGCCTTTGAAAGTTAGTCTTCATTCATTCGATCATCTCTTCATTCATCTATTCATTAATTCACCAAACTTAAGAGTGACAACACTGTTTGGCATGCTGTGTTAGGTGATGGTGATATAACCAAGGTAATTAGATATTAGTCATTATTTTGTTAGAAAACATTGATGGGTTTGATATATTTATCTGTTCTACCACCCAAGCAAAAATTAAATCAATCCAATTCAACAAATACTTAGTGAGCACTGAGTTGGGTGACAAAGGTAAAAATAGAAAACATACTTTCCTCCAAGATCTGCTACTCTATTTTAAGGGGAAATAAGATTAATTATGACATCATGAGATGGAAATGAGAAATAGAACCCATAATATAGGAAAGAGGAATAACTTTTTTTTTGGAAGAATAGCGAACAGCTTCTCAAAAATGGCATATTTGTGAAAATGAGCTGAATTTTGCTAAATAGAAAAGGTGGGGAAGACCCTCTAGGTAAAGGATATAACATAAGTCAAAGAAGTAAAATTAATATATCTACAAATCTCTTTTGGGTCTGAGTGGCTTTTTTGGAACTCTTTTTGAGTCCCAGTTCAATTAGAGGTGTAGTCAAGTGTGTAACTAACCTTTTTATTTTATTTTATTTTATTTTTTAACAACATTGGCATATAATTGCTTTACATTGTTTTGTTAGCTTCTGCTGTATAACAAAGTGAATCAGCTATACGTATATCCCCATATCCCCTCCCTCTTGCGTCTCCCAACACTTTCTTATTTCTGCTTTTTTTTTTTTTTTTTTTTTCGCGGTACGCGGGCCTCTTAGTGTTGTAGCCTCTCCCATTGCGGAGCACAGGCTCCGGACGCGCAGGCTCAGCGGCCATGGCTCACGGGCCCAGCCGCTCCGCGGCATGTGGGATCTTCCCGGACTGGGGCACGAACCTGTGTCCCCTGCATCGGCAGGCGGACTCTCAACCACTGTGCCACCAGGGAAGCCCTCTTATTTCTGCTTTTTAATCAATTCAGGAAGGCCATATTTCCTTCAATGACAGTTCTTATTTCACACATTTTTGTGTGTTGTTCAGAAGCCTGCTTATATGTTTTATTAGAATTTATATATTAAAAGTAGCAACTCTGTAATATTCCATATGGTACAGAATCTGGACTTGGAAAAAAGATACTCTAGGTTTAAACCATGGCTTCACAACTTAGTGGTTTTACAAGTTGGACATGATATTTAACCCCTCTGACCCCCATCTATAAAATGGAGATACAATAAGAAACTGTTTAAGTTTATTAAGTTTTTACTCTGCTGAGTGATGTACCTGTATTAATCCAGTCTTTTCCACGTGTATGATGTAGTTAGGTATTGTTACTACCTCCATTTTACAGATGAGACCAATGAAATATAGTGAAGCTGTTCACTGAAGTAGCTGAGTGCCCAGGATAACGCAGTGCTTATTATCCAATTTTACATTGTTGAGTTCTTACTCATTCAGCATGAATGAGCTTAAATTCATTACCTTGCATACAGATCAAAGTAGAAGGTCTCTGTCTTTAGGAAACTTGAAGCTGAAAATACATTTCTCATTGCTTGATGCAACAGGACAAGGGCTGTACAAACTGAGAGGCAGAGTTCGAATGACAGAAAATCTTGTATGCTATGTTAAGGAGTAACTGAGACCCATTAAGATTAAGCAAAGGAATAATATGGTCAGATTTACATCTTAACAAGATCTTTCAGATATTTACATGTATGAATGATGGATTTGGGTTTCTCTAGCTTCAGTTTGCTATATTGAAATTAGGGAAATCCATTAGGAAGGGGTTCTAGTATCTGATACATAAGCTCATGGGCCAGAGTGGTAAAATTGAATAGGAGCGGGTAGTTTTAAGAACAGAGAATGTTTGTGCTAGAGATCTTCAGAATGTTTGATCATAAACCCTCCTTAATTTTCTCAAGTTACATGCAACAGCAGTTATTGCCAATTCCTGGAATCAATTTAGTGTAACATCTCCAATTCAGAAGCAGAATCTTGGCTTCCCAATCAGAATTCACAGAACTCCTCTTTTGTATGCTTTTCCACTGCTTTTATATCATAGCCAGACCTCAGACCATTCCAAGAGCCAACTTCATCTTGAGTGTACCACAAAGAGAGAATAGGGAGAAATCCACACTACTTGTGTGACATGGTCTCCATGTTCCAGACAGAGGAGAATTCCAACTGAATACACAATCTGGAAATCATGGGAGAGCTCCAGGCTGAGAAATAATTTACAGATTTTCTGTATATAGATGCTATTGAAAGCCATGGGATTGGATGAAATAAGCAAGGGAGTAAATATAGATTGAGAAGAAGCCAAGCTCTGACCTCACCAATGTTTAGGAATCTGGGATATGAAGAAGAACTAGCAAAGGAGACTGAGAAGGAGGGGTATGTAACATAGTAGAAACACAAGTAGAGACTGATGTCCTAAAGGCTAAGGAAGAAAGAAAGCGTTTCAAGGAGAAAGGAGTAATCCCTGGCTCAAATGCTGCTGAAAAGTTAAGTTAGATGAGGGGTACAAATATACACCAAAATGTGAAAGTCATTGGTGAACTTGACAAATGCAGTTTCAATGAACTGACAGGGTAAAGGTTTGAGAAAATGGGAGGAGAATTGCAGGGTGAATATAGACAACTCACTTTGAGGAGTTTTCCTGGAAAGAAGATCCGTGTAATGTAGTGGTAGCTCAAGGGGAATGTTGGATCAAGAGTTTTTTCCCCAAACTTTTTACGATAGTACCTTTCAGACTTGCTTCAAAGATGAAAAAATAGAATGTCCATATAGGTACCATAGAAGTTTAACAATTGTTGAATATTGCCATATTTGTTTTTATATTATTTTTTCTGCAAAATTTGAAGTTATTTTACAGACATCAGATATTTCATCCCAGAATATTTTAAGATGCTTTTCTAAAAATAAGGCCATCCTCCTACATAATTTTAACACCATTACCACACCTGGAATCATTTAAGGTCCAGTCCATATTCAAATTTCCCCCAGTTTTTCCACACACATTTATTTATTTTTTTCAAATTAGGGTCCAAATCAAGGTCAGGCTGATATTTGGTTGTTATGATTCTTTAGTCTCTTATTATTTTTTCCTGTAACATGACTTTTTGAAGAGACTGAGCCACTTGTCATGCAAAATATTCCATATTCCAAATTTTTCTGATTATTTCCTTATTGTTTCATTTAACTTTTTCGGTTAGACCACTTTTCCATTCCTACTCCACCCCCACCCCTTTGCTATTTGTCCTGTAAAGAGCAGGCTAGGTCTAAACACTTGATTAGTTTTTGGTTAAACTTTTTTTTTTTTTAAACCATAGTCGTTTGTGGGAGACGCTTGTACAACATTTTATATCTTATTATGTGTTATATAAAACCTAGATATTCCACTATTATGAACGCTGTCAGATCACATGCTTGAAGAGTTTTTTTTTTTAATAAAGTAGAAGAAAAATGCCATATTTTATATGCTAATGAAAGTGATCCAGTGAAGTGGAAAGACTGATAAGGAGGAGAAATTGATTGCAAATTAGTAGAGCTCTGTCTTTGCATAAGAAAGAATAATGTACAAGCAGAGGTGCAGTACAATGTACAAACCTTAGGAACACAAATGATCACCCCAAGTGATGGGTCACAGGAAAAAGCAGAGAATGTAGGCACAGACACTGGTGGGTGGGATAATGTAGTGCTGTGCTAATAGAAACTTGTAAGGAGTTTGCTTTTGATTAGTTTTCTCTGTGAAGTAGATGGCCACCATCATTAGCTGAGAGAAGGGTGGAGGAGGAGGCACTGTATCTTTTTTTTTTTTTTTTTTGCGGTACGCGGGCCTCTCACTGCTGTGGCCTCTCCCGTTGCGGAGCACAGGCTCTGGACGCGCAGGCTCAGCGGCCATGGCTCACGGGCCCAGCCGCTTCACGGCATGTGGGATCCTCCCGGACAGGGGCACAAACCCGTGTCCCCTGCATCGGCAGGCGGACTCTCAACCACTGCGCCACCAGGGAAGCCCGGCACTGTATCTTTGAGAAGAGAAATGAAGGTACGAAATAGTTATAAAAGAGTGGGAGAGTGAACGGATTTGGAAATATCGAAAGCACGAAGAAATAAGACAAGAGTCATGTTTTGAGTGTGACAATGAGCCAGGAGTTTAAATCCTGTCAAGGAATGAAAAGGGTGGTAGGTGACTGCAACAGAAGTACAGTCTGATAATATGTTATTGGAAGCCTGGAATGAGCGAAGGAATGAACAATGATGAGCAGTAAGCAATCCTACTTCACCTTCAGGCCAGTAGGAAGTCAAGTATGGGAGGGAAAACAGCTACTACTTGACAGCAGAGAAAGCAATGAAATGAATAAAGCAACTGTTGAGCTTACCAAGAATTGATCTAGGATTTCACATATATGTCATCCTCACAGAAATCCTGTGTAGGTACTCACTTTATAGATTCAGAAGCTGAGGCACAGAGAGGTTAAATAAAATGTCATGCAGTTGATAAGTGAAAGAATCAGAAATCATAGTTCGCAATCTGATTTCATGATTTCTGTGAATCATGTTTATTCAGCTGCCTATGTACATAAAGATTATCCAAACCAAAATAGAGGTACAAATCATAGAATTATTTGAAATGAACTGAGCCCCAGAAGAATTGGTTGTAAGCATTAACCATGAATATGGCTTGTAATATATGCAGGCATAATTACAGACTCAGTATGAACACTCCTTTCTAGAATATTGATAAAACTTTTAGCCAGGAGTAACTTTAGTTAATCCCTTCATTATGGCTTGGGTCTCCATCTTTCTTTATGGTCCTTGCTCTTTGTTGCCACATCATCTGTGTCTATACTCCATGATGGTACAGATAGTACTAGTTGCTTTTAAGTTCTGTGGTACTTAAAGCTCAAAGAATTTGGGAACCCTGTCTAAGAAGAATAATGCAAAGTTTTGAATGTAAACTTAGGCACACAGCCTTGGAAGGAACCTGTGCACATGAGGGGCCCTAAAACTTAAGCTCCATTGGTAAATCTGGTTTGGGATAATTCCTGCTGGTATTCTGATTGCAGAAAAGTTGCAGTTTCTCCTTTTTCAAAGACATGATACCGCTCTTTAAAATATCAGCCTTCTGTCTTGACTAGGACTTAATAACCATATTCTATTCCTTGTTCTGTTTCTATTTCTGTTCCTAATTGCTCTTTCTCAATTTGGGTTAACTTGAGAGTTATAAGAAATTGAAGACTTCTGGGTAATTCTTTTACAATATGAAAGTCCTCTGCTCTCAACAGTCATTCTTTCATAGTCTGAATCTTATATGCCATGATGTCAGGCAGGAAAAAGTATCTTTGCACTGATTCTTTTTATTTTATTTTATTTTTTTAAACATAGATGACTCTTCCATCTTCATCCAGAGTACTTTCGTTAGTAGTCTTAACTCTCTTGTCAGGAGATCTTTCTTCCTTTTCCTATCACTCCTAATCCATGCATTGGCTACTTTCCCGAGTAACTGCTATTGAATTACTTCATGCTCTTGCTTCAAATAATTGGCATGGTAGAAAAACTTTGAAATTTCAAGTTAGAGGATCTGGAGTTAAGTAATAATTTACCACTTACTAGCTATGTTATCTTGAACAACCACTTTGTATTCTGGCCTCAATAACGTGTAATCAAAAGGAAGACAATGCTTACCTTTGTGTAAGACTCAGTCAGAAGTATCTTACAGATAATCCCACTGAACCCTAAGTGTTAGAGCTCTTTGATCATAGGTATTCCAGATTCACAAGTAACTACTTTATCCAGCATGAGCCTGTTGTTCAGAGGTAGCTGAGGCTGGATGGATTTCAGAAGCCGCAGCAGCAGATGGAGCCCCAATTCAGCGCTCCCCTCAGGCCTCTAGTTTGCTGGTCCCTCTCCTCCTAACCTCATGTTGAACTCGTGTTCCAATTTCCCCTCCTGAATTTTGACTTCAACTACGACCACTCCAATTTTATCAGGCACATTTTTATATATGTCAGCCTCAGAGGCAGAGTTGGAATAGAGGCCTGATGGATATCAGGTTTCATTACCTTTTCTCCCACAAATTTCTTCTGTTCCTGTATAAATATATGGATGCAAAGAGGTACACAAAGGACTCTTCTAGCTCAGTCCCACCAGTAACTGCAAACATGTATGTTGAAGGAAACGAAATGAAAAGTTAAAGGAAAGGTGAAAGTTCTTTCTTCATCTGCATTGTCTCAGTTGAAAGCCAAGAAATGGTCCTTTAAACACATATACATACTTAAGTTTCT
Organism: Aethalodelphis obliquidens; assembly: GCF_003676395.1. Lineage (NCBI taxonomy): Eukaryota > Metazoa > Chordata > Mammalia > Artiodactyla > Delphinidae > Aethalodelphis > Aethalodelphis obliquidens. The sequence goes on along the minus strand of NW_020838023.1, from coordinate 1,184,959 downwards.
TAGTGGATTCCTGTTTCCACGAATCAGTTTTCATTCTGAAGGTTTGGGTTAGAAAGGAATCCCTAGTGTACATTGTGATAGATAGTAAAAGTCATAATCGTTGAAATCAACTGGTCAATGTAATGGTCCTAGGATTTGGCTCATAGAAAGCAGAGAAGGACAGGTTAACTACATGTGCCCTGGAGTGGAATTTGTTTTTTTTTAATAATCTGAAATTTTTAGTTTTCGACCTTCAGGGATCAATGTGGAATGTGTCCTTTTAAACAACAGATGAGAGACTCTTTATTCAGTGAGATAATTATGGATTTGAAATTGCTATGTGCTCTATTAATGAACCGGAATATTTTTAGCTGTTGCGGGTTGTTTTCTCCGAGGCGTACTTACACATAATCTACCCCGAATTGCAAAAGCTTCACTTGTGCTTAAAACACTAATTCATGCTCTTCCTCACTCTATTTTAATAATGGCCAGGGCCAGAAGTATGCATGTTTAGAGAAGTGGTAATTTTTTTAGTGTGAAAAAATAAAGTCAGTTGGCTTATATTATAGCATAAGTATTAATGTTTTGCCTAAAGAAGAAAAACTGTAAGTCAATATTATTTTCTCCTTGTGCTGAAACATGGGAGATCAAGTTTGTATATATTAATGTTAGTCTACTCCTCTCCCAACTACACATAATCTGTACACAATCATTTTGTTGTGAAAATTTTATACATATATTACTATCAAATTCTTCAAGGAAAACAAGCCTGTAAGGAAACAGCTCTACTGTGTAGTAGATTTCCACATAGGTCATGTGGGTGAAGCTTGTCTGTGGTCTGACCTAACTCTTGGCAGAATGTCCTGGGGTTCTTTCTGGAAGAAGGGGAGGTAAGCAGCCTGGTAAGGAGTTGGCATCAGGTTGTTTCTCATTCATCTCCCTAGTTTCAGTTGAGCCAGGACTTTTTGCTGCTCCCCTTTTAGGGTACATTTGCAAGCTTCTGGATAAGCCTTGGCTGGCTATACTTTAGAGTTAGCTCCTCAGTGGCAGAGTGACCTGAACCCATGCCATCTGTCATCTGGCCTCTTTGGCTTAATGTCATCTTTGGGACAAGGGATACAAGGAGATGGCATTATGCTGATCTTATGTTTCCTGTATAAGTAATAAACTGAATCCATTTGGACTTGCTGTCTCCTTACCAGCCAAATCTATGGAAGAGTGGCAAGACAACCCATTAGCTGCAGTAGTGACCCTTGCGGTTTTATTAGCTTTAACACTGCTTCTGAGGGACTGCTCGGCCACTTGACAATGCCATAACCCATTAATGCAATGTTCTGAAATCAAGCATTCAGTAAATGCCTATAATTTATTTATCTTATAGGATAGGGATGCTGTGTAGTGGGAATATATGCAGCACAGGCATTTTCAGGTTGTGTATGTTGATGTCATGTATTTCCATGACAGGAACAGCAAAACGGGAACAACACTAAAAAATACCATTATCATACGTGAGGATAAAATAACACCATAATAGATACCGTTTATTGAGTGTATACCAGATACATGGCTCTGTTCCAAATCCATTACATGTGCTAACTGCTTTAATCCTAAAAACAAAACTGCATTTGGTACTATAATTATCCTCATTTTGCAGATGAAGACACACGAGATTAAGTAACTTGCTCGAGGTCACATAGGTAGAACCCAGGTGAGAACCCAGGTGTTTGGACTCTAGACTCATTTTTAATTACTGTAGTATGCTGTGCCTCTAGTTAATGAATGTGAAGTACACCAAACATTGCCATTTCAATGGCAGCTCAAAGAAGCTTTGTGGCCATTCTTCATGGAAATAATCTGCTTCTAATACTAAATAACAGGAGAATGAGATTTTTCTTTCCTTAATTCCAGAGATAATAAATTGCTTGTGCCTTCTAGTGAAAACAAGACTTATACTTAGTTCCCATAAATATTATTTTCTTCTACAGATGGAATTTATATAACAGAATACATTAATTTCACTCTTCCTTTATTATATTTTGTTTATGATAGCTCCAATATCCCTAGGGACTCTCTGTATATATAGTTGTGAGCTTTTACACTATATATATGTGAAAGCTACCCCAGAATACCACCGCTCTTTCTCATACAGCTTATAGTATGTAGGTTATAATTATGTCTTTCTTTAAGAGTCATATTTGGTGACAGCCTATTATAGATTTTGCAATTAGTAGTTACATTACTGGTTACATTTTATGATATGCACACATTCTATATCTTGTCCAAAGTGACTGTAAAAATATTTTATTTGAACCTTTTTGCTTCAGGTTAAGGTAGTTTTCAGCGTGCTTCTAGGTACCAATTACAGTCCTATCTTAACTATCTGGAAAAATCAACAAACTCTCAATTAAAATTGTCAGGTTCAATAATTTCATGACTATTGCTTTTGGCATTTAAAAAGACATTTCAGGAAATGTGTTTAGATTGTCAATAGGTTAACTCTTGAGAATAAAAGCCCATATTTGTTCAACTTTTGTGAAACACCATACTGTCATGGTTCAGAGCTCCTAAATTAATCTCATGTACTGTGGGTTCTGACAGTTCAAGTTCATGTGTTTTATGATAGAATTTGGTATACTACATTTTGCATTGATCTATACACACACACAAAAAGGTTTTACTACTGTTAAATTTCAGCTCAAAATTTGTTCAGGAAATATAATGTTTTTTATTTATTTTATTTTTATTTTTTACATTTTTATTGTAGTATAATTGCTATACAATGGTGTGTTAGTTTCTGCTTTATAACATAGTGAATCAGTTATACATATACATATATCCCCATATCTCTTCCCTCTTGCGTCTCCCTCCCTCCCACCCTCCCTATCCCACCCTTCTAGCTGGTCACAAAGCACTGAGCTGATCTCCCTGTGCTATGCGACTGCTTCCCACTAGCTATCTATTTTAGATTTGATAGTGTATATATGTCCATGCCACTCTCTCACTTTGTCCCAGCTAATCCTTCCCCATCCCCGTGTCCTCAAGTCCATTCTCTACTAGGTCTGCGTCTTTATTGCCGTTTTGCTCCTAGGTTCTTCATGACCATTTTTTTTTTTTTTAGATTCCATATATATGCGTTAGCATATGGTATTTGTTTTTCTCTTTCTGACATACTTCACTCTGTATGACAGACTATAGGTCCATCCAGCTCACTACAAATTACTCAATTTCGTTCCTTTTTATGGCTGAGTAATAGTCCATTGTGTATATGTGCCACATCTTCTTTATCCATTTATCTGTCGATGGACACTTAGGTTGCTTCCATGTCCTGGCTATTGTAAATAGAGCAGCAATGAACATTGTGGTACATGACTCTTTTTGAATTATGGTTTTCTCAGGGTATATGCTCAGTAGTGGGATTGCTGGATCGTATGGTAGTTCTATTTTTAGTTTTTTAAGGAACCTCCATACTGTTCCCCATAGTGGCTGTATCAATTTGCATTCCCAACTACAGTGTATGAGGGTTCCTTTTTCTCCACACCCTCTCCAGCATTTATTGTTTGTAGATTTTTTTTTGATGATGGCCATTCTGACTGGTGTGAGATGATATCTCATTGTAGTTTTGATTTGCATTTCTCTAATGATTAATGATGTTGAGCATTCTTTCATGTGTTTGTTGGCACTCTGTATATCTTCTTTGAAGAAATGTCTATTTAGGTCTTCTGCCCATTTTTGGATTGGGTTGTTTGTTTTTCTGATATTGAGCTGCATGAGCTGCTTGTAAATTTTTGAGATTAATCCTTTGTCAGTTGCTTCATTTGCAGATATTTTCTTCCATTCCGAGGATTGTCTTTTTGTCTTGTTTATGGTTTCCTTTGCTGTGCAAAAGCTTTTAAGTTTCATTAGATCCCATTTGTTTATTTTTGTTTTTTATTTCCATTTCTCTAGGAGCTGGGTCAAAAAGGCTCTTGCTGTGATTTATGTCATAGAGTGTTCTGCCTATGTTTTCCTCTAAGAGTTTGATAGTGTCTGGCCTTACATTTAGGTCTTTAATCCATTTTGAGTTTATTTTTGTGTATGGTGTTAGGGAGTGTTCTAATTTCCTTCTTTGACATGTAGCTGTCCAGTTTTCCCAGCACCACTTATTGAAGAGGCTGTCTTTTCTCCACTGTATATTCTTGCCTCCTTTATCAAAGATAAGGTGAGCATATGTGTGTGGGTTTATCTCTGGGCTTTCTATCCTGTTCCATTGATCTATATTTCTGTTTTTGTGCCAGTACCATACTGTCTTGCTTACTGTAGCTTTGTAGTATAGTCTGAAGTCAGGGAGCCTGATTCCTCCAGCTCCTTTTTTCTTTCTCAAGATTGCTTTGGCTATTCGGGGTCTTTTGATTTTCCATACAAATTGTGAAAGTTTTTTTTCTCGTTCTGTGGAATATGCCAGTGGTAGTTTGATAGGGATTGCATTGAATCTGTAGATTGCTTTGGGTAGTATAGTCATTTTCACAATGTGCATTCTTCCAATCCAAGAACATGGTATGTCTCTCCATCTATTGGTATCATCTTATAATGTTTTTTTAAAAAATTGAATTTGTTGTAGGTCATTGCAAAAAAACTGAATTTTTTTATGATTATTTAAAATATATAATTCAAGAGGACTTTAAAGTGATAAAAGTATGGTATCCAAATTACCAGTAAATAATATTTTTGTAGTATATTGTTTTAGAATAACAGGCTTTAGGTTTTACCTGACTGCTATGCTCTAAAAAAGCTTAAACAGGCTTCTTCAAATCGTAAACTTTCAATTCTCTAAAGACAACATAAAAAAAATCTCAGAAATATTTTTGTAACATTATTTTAATTTAAAATCACTTTTTTATTTATGATCTTTCAAAGAAATTTAAGGTATTAAGTAACCTTCCACTTAAGTTAGAAAGTCTTTAAATTTCAAAAAATTCATACTGTATATCTAAATTCAGCTCTTCTGTTCTATACTTATTAAATTAATTGAGTTTATATATTATGTTAATGACTGTGATTAATTAAATATATTACTAGGCTCTAAAGGGCTATTATCAGTTTTTATTCATTTTCTAAATTCCAGTTAATCATTTCAATACAGTGTAATTTTCATTTCATTCTGGGCCTGTCAATGTGTGCTATGTGATTGTCTTTGATAATTCTGCTTACAAAATGCACTGTAACCAATATTTAGACCTGGTGTTGTAATTAGAGAAAGGCAATATTACTACTAAACTACTACTATGATGACTAATACTACCACTTTTACTACTGTTTGTCATTTATTCAGTAAATACTATGTGCCCAGCCTGGTTCTAGACAATTTAAATTTATGATTTCTAATTCTCACTTAGTATAAGAATTTTTAATTAATTCACTGATAAGAAAACTGAGGCACAAAGTTGACTACTTGCCAAAAATCACTTGACTTGCAAGTGACAAAGCTGGATTTGAAGCCAGATGAATCTGATTCCAAAGCCCCTTCTGTGTACAGAGTTGTCATATGAAGGATCAACTTGGTTGCTGTGTTGAGGCTTCAAAGAGTGGCATTATCCTGGGCAGTTAGTCCCCTAATTCAGGACCAGATTGCAGGGTGTGAACTCAACTTTGTTGAAGCCCTCTCAGTGTATTTACATGCCAGGCAAGATTGTTAAATATATGTATTAATTTTTTGGAAGAGGGATATATTTCATTCCAACAATTGCACTATTCATTGTCATTATCATGTTCTTTCTGACATCAGGTTGCTAGGGATACCAAATCAGTAATCACAACATTGCTTGGAGATCTAAGAGTCAGAGAAAAATGAGATAAACAGGCTGGAAGGATATTTCTCCTAGGCCATTCCAGAGCTTTCAATGGCCTTCTCCCCCAGCTTCCTCCTCCCAACATACATACATATACACAGTTACGAACAACTTCAGGGTGAACCGAAGACCTCTGTTGCAAAGGTCCTGTGTATCCGTTCACCACAGACAGCTAATTTCTTTTTCTTAGAATTTATTTTTCAGACTTCCAGTTAACTAGTTCCTTCTAAAATAAAGTATTCTATTTCAAACCAAGATCTATACAAAGTTAGAAATTAAAATTAGTTTTAGTTTAAATCCCATTTTCTGTATGCCTCTTAGATGCCTGTCACCAGGATTGGAATTTTAGTGTTTCAAAAACCTCTTAATAACCAATTTAGTACAGCAATGTTACCTTTTACACATGGTTCTTCATTCATTCCCAGATGCTTATGTTTAAGTTTTTAAAATACTTAGCTGTTACAGTCATGGTTTGGCATAAACATTAAAGTTGTTGAATTAATTCATCTCCCAAACTTACCGATTAGAGATAATCATAAACATAAAGAGGGAACCATCTCTATTCACATTTCCTGGGGTAAGAAATAGCAATTGGTCTTATTAAATCTATTTTTAAAAATATATACCTAGTTTGAGAAGAATATAGAACCTAGTTTGAGATTAATACTCTAAAGTACTATTTTAACTAATAAAAATTAACTGAGTATCCACTCAATTACACCAACTCTGGGCTGACCACTCTGCTAGACAATTGGGATATAGTGTCCCAGAGCAATGACAAGTTCCTTGACTTCAAAGGGCAAACAGTCTGAGGAAGACATAAACAGGTAAATAGGCAATTTCAATAGAGTGTAATAAATGCCCTAAAAGAGGAGTGACTTCCCAAAGGAAATGATCTCTAAAGGAAACTGAGGGATGAGAAGGCATTAGCTATGTATGGATGGGGAGGATGAGTGTGAATCAGGGAGAAAAAAATCTACTGAGGGGTAACAGCTTCTGCAAAAGGCGGGTATCAAAGAAAAGCAGAATACGTCTGTGGTACTGTTGACAAGCCATTTAGCTGCTGTTCACAGAGATAGGGCACAAAGCAAGCAGAGAAGGCTGTGGATTGAGAAGCTGGAGCAAATACCTTTTGCTTGGGGATTTGAGCTGCTATGGTATGTACAATTGGAGATGTGGACAGCAGGATATACAAAGCTGGAGATGGATAAAGAAAACTAGATTGGAAATAAATTTGAGAATCATAGATTGATCAATGAAATGAAAGAGGTGAAAGCATAAATTGTTAAGTCTAAAATAGTAGTCTAAAATAGTGTGCAAAAAAGCACACTAACAAAATGAAAACAAAAACCTCTATCTTAATAGCAGGAGTAGTGGAGAAAAAAGGAGCAAAGAAAGAAAAACAGAGCATAACAAACACTGGTAAAGGAAAAAGAAAAATACAGGCACTTTTAGATGGCAGTTTGCCAGAGCAATACTCAAACCATGTGTATAGAGATCATTTTCTTTCAGTTAGTTTTAGAACACGTGATTTTTGCTTGGCAGATTAATTTTTTTAAAAGTTTGTAATCCGCACTGTCTAAAAATATACACTGCAGGATCACAATATTTTTCCCTTCCAAATAAATTTTTTTCAAAAGAACACTGATCTCAAACTCTGCTTGGAACTCATCTACTGTAGAATCAGTAGTGTTGCTATGGAGAAGTCAGGGAGGGCTAGTCACCACTCTCCAGCTGGTCCTATAATTTATAATCGCCTGGCATGTTGCCCCATACTGCAGTCTGTCCCCTAAATTCTTATGATTTATTTGTTACATCCTATTAAGATACAAGACAGAGAATGTACAGCTATGATCTTCAAGGAATCTTCAACCCATCCACTGTGCCTAAGAAACTGGTACAGAGAAGACCAGGGAAGTGGAATAGTTTCTTATTCACAATCATGCAGACCTTAGTTCTCTTAAAATAAAAATTCTGTGTTTATATATCTGTCATATCCGGTTGGTAATGCCTCTTAAGAACATGAGGAACGTAATGAGATGAGACATCTCTTAGGAAAACCAAGGGCATTGTACAATTGTTTTTGCAGATTGCACTTCATGCCTGCAAAACCTGATTAAGTTTCACATTCTTTGTGGACTTTCCTCAACCTCTGCAGGCCAAACTGGTTATTCCATTCACAGGGCTCCCATTGAAGTTGTTCATATGTGTTTTTAGAGCACATAGCACATCACATAGAAATTTATTTAATCTGTTTATTTCACTCCTCTACTCCCAGCAAATAGCACAGTGCCTGCTATGCATTAGAATTTCTATTCATCTATGTGTGTAAAATGTAACATTTTAATTCACAGTGCTATATTTTACATGCTTACATTTCTGTCACTTAAAGGAAATTTGGATTCTTATATTTTGTACTGACAAATTATTCTGTATTCAGTGTTGTTGTCCAGTAGACACAAGAAGGCACGTTTGAATTTAATTTCATTAGCTAGACTCTGTAATGGGAGTATATAATGATTCAGCGTGTGTTGTTGCCCACAACAAATGCCACACCAGAACCAATGCTTCATACCTAGTTTGAATACAAAAGCCATCTCCAAAGCCAATAGTCTGTTAAGGATCATGCTTTGGAACAAAACATACAGCTGGCACGATTAACGCTTAGCATCTTGCTTCTGATTGTTTGAATTATTTTTAGATTTCTGGACTTTATGTGTGTGTACATGTGTGGAATCCTAAGTGCTCATTCAAAATTCGACTACTTTTTTCTGAAGATATTTTTTTCTAACTCTTTTATCTATTAATATCAAGAAGATAGCAACTAATTAGTTAACTAAAGTGGCAAAACCCAAGATAGTTCATTTCCTTGGATTAATTTGGTACATTCCATAGAATGTAAATACTCCCTATCTTTCCTGTAAGGAATGTTTCGAAAGGTATTTAGCAACCAGAAGGTGTACCTGCTGGCATGTATGTAGTCTCGGGCTGGGACTCTAGCTCCTGATTTTTGTATTCACAGATGTAGAATCAAGGCTTACCTACATTATGACTGGCATTCCTCAGTCATTCTATCCCCTTGAAACCTTCGAAGTTGAGCTAAAACTTTCCATTGTGAAGTTATTTAGAAATTGTTAAATTGTTAGCATATTGATTTGTTTCTCTTGACATATTTAATTTGCAAAAAAATGTTTCAGTCCATAGTAAATCCTCTCACATCTTAAAAACTCACCTAAAACGCCACATTTTTCAAAAATTAGTTACAGTTTGCTTTACAGTATATGCATGTAATTATTGAGTACTTAGCATGGTGCATTTTAATACAGTTTGAGGAGGAAAGCATGAGGCTTTTTCCTGAATTGAAATTGTGACATAATATACATTGAACAAAGAGAAGGCCTGAAGTCTACTCCTTTCATCCTCTGGAGTATAGCTAAGAGATGAGAATCAGAAGCTGATGCTCAGCTGATGAAGGGGCAGTCAGACCTAGGGACTTTCCTTATGAGTTTTATTTTGTTTTTGTTTGTTTTGTTTTTTAGGGATAGGGGACGGATCTGTTTCAGGATTTCTAAAGAACTGGAGAGGTACTAGTCAAAATGGCCTTTGGCCACTTACTTATTGGTTATTTAGATCATGTTATACAATTGTTCTTTATCACCACTAAGAAGGGAAGAAGTGGTGAAATCAACAACAACTTGGATTTCAAACAGCTGGGAAAATCTCATATTTAGCACTACCATTTCAAACTTGATGGTAGGAACTAGGGAAATATCAGAGAATTGGAATTATGTATGTTACCCAAAGGACAGAGATTCTGAGAGACCAAAACATTCCTTTACTTTTTGTTGAGCCTCCTTCATAGTGTTTCTTTAAGTGTGAGAAACAGGGACATCCCTCTGCTCCCAAAGGCTGTAACTTAGAGCTTAGGGCAGGATCAACACATCATGCCAGAAATTATTTATAATAAATGCCAAACTTAGTTATGACTCTATTTGTGGAGATGAGCCTTGGAAACAGTTCTTAAGAGCTTCAGGACTTTTTGAATTCAAAGAGAAATGTGGTAACCACCCCTGAAACCTTACCTGAAAAAAATCATTTAAATGAAAAGTTGCATGTTACAGTTTGGAAAAACATATTATTGGTTTTGGAGAGTTTAAGTGGGAATAAATAACTATCTTCAGCTGAAAAATTGTGTTTTTTTTTTTCGATACCTGAACTTAGCTAACATATTCCTTAGACATTCATTATATTATACACTTCCCTCTTTAAACGTGCCCTTTTATATGCTTTTAATTTTTTTGCTTACTATAACATTTGTGTCATATAGTTTAGTAGTAGGGGGCACTCAATAGCATAGAAATCACCCTAATATTTAAGAAACCATGTGTCCCTTATTTGCTTCCTTATCCTTCATTTAAAAATATTAGAAAGACTGTGCTCACTCTAGAGTAATGCAGAAAAACAAAGAGGAAAATGCATAAAGAAGCTGTCTGCTCCCATCTCTTACTTCCATTCTTCCGCAGTCCCAGGAGAGAACTTTATTACTCTTATGCTTAATCTAAGACTATTTTAGATGAAAGATATTGTATTTTAATCTCTGAATAGGAAACATGTTTTGAACATCCCTGATACCATTTTTTCACTAAATTTTAAAATAATGAGCCATTTATCTAAAAACTACAATAGAATTTGTTGCTATATTCTTATAGTACTTTTTCTTATATGTATGTTGTTTCATAGTAGTAATCATAGTACATGTGGAATTCAAATCTGTGTCTTCACTTATCACATTAAAAATCACACAAATTTTCCCAAGTAACTTCCTTATTAGTCTAGGTTTAGGATACTAGACTATTAAGTCTTCAGAATCTGAGATGACTTTTGAAAACCCTGCTTAGCCTCTATATCTGTACTATTGTAACATAAACACGTTCAAATCTTAAGTTCAAAAATAACCTAAAACAAAAATAACAAAAACAAAAAACAGAACAACTTCCACAAACATCAACAACAGAAAACCTTTCTTTAAACCTGAGTCCCTGCTGTCTATCCTTGTATCTTTCTACCTCCCTTTACAGCCAATATCATTAAAGTCCTTGTCTTACTCTTTTCCTTCCCAACCTCTTAACTACCCAAAGCAGTGAATTTTTAGTATTCATCTTAATTTAACTCTCTCTGACATTTAATACTACTGAGAATTTTTTTCTTGAAACTATCCCCTCCCTATTCTTCCATGATACTACCTTCTGTGAATGTCCCTTTTGCCTCCCACTTAAATTCTGATGCTCCGTGAATTCTGGACTTAGTTTGCTCTTCTTCTTAATTCATGTAGTCCCATGACTACAAATACGTCTAGCTGCTTAGTGGACTTCTCCCCCTGCTATCCCATAGACATACTAAATTCATCACGTACAAAAATAAATTCATCAACGTACGCAAAGCCACTCCTCCTTCTATAACTTTTACTTTCAATCTCCTCTTCCTCCATCGTTTTAGTTCAAACATTCACCATCTTCTAATTGACACACTACAATAAATATTCTCTAGGTTTTCGTCCCTTTAGGAACCCAGGGCTATAATCCATTCCCCATAGAGTTGCCCTAATGGGTTTCTCAAATCTGATCATATTTTTCTCTCCTTAAAACTCTTCAGTGGATCTCCAGTGCCTATGTGATAAAATCTGAATTTCTTAAAATGGCGTATGAGCTACTGGTTCTTCTAATTATGTCAATCTCATTTACCCATTTGTGCTTTCATTTTAGCAGTTCCCTTGGCCTGGAATCTCTTTTTCATATATTGTAATCACTTCTTTGATTCAGATCAAGGATAACCTATTCCATGAAGTCTTCCCTGACATTATTGTCTCATTGATACTTTAAAATGTATAATTTCCTCATTTTTACCATCCCAGGCCATTGCACAAACTTGTATCACACTACAGATTACACATTTGTGCACATACCAGTTTCCCTGTCTGTCTGTCCTCTATACTACATATTACATGAGGATAAGGAACTTATCCTAAAGGCCTAACATAGTCCCTGGTATGTCTATAGGTATTATTTGTTAATAATATTATTTTTAGTGAGTAAATTAACTTTGCACAGTAGACCCTAAATAGCTGTGTAGGGAAGGAAGAAATCATGGAAGGACATTGTCAGGTTATCGGAATTCCTCCACACTTTTTCACTGAAAATTGTGTATTTGATCTTAAAAAAAAAGTTTTGAGCTTATGTCTTGGTAAAAGAATAATTCTGCATGGCAATAATGATTACTGTGATTTTTCATGGTAAAAAAATGAATATAGAAAATGCTATAAAATTGAATTTTTAAGGTGAAAAATAACAAATCCCAAATTAAATTCTTCCAGTGAAAAAATTTTAAGGCACTCTTGATCTGTAAATAACTTTAACAAGCACTAATCTGTGCTTGGATACATGCATGCAGTGTATTTAGAGAGTCTAGAAAGAGAAAGCCAGGTAAGTATCACTGTTGTCTAAGAAAAGCAAAGGCAAGGGAAAAAACCTGACTTTATACAAGTAATACTGATGGTTCACATATTTTCAGTGGTGGCATAAGGAAATTAATAACTCTTTACACTCTAATTTTCACCCCCTTCTAAGAATCCAAGCACTAAATACCTATTTGAGAGAAAGGAATCTGACAAAACATTTCTAAAGAACAAATGTGGGGACTTCCCTGGCAGTCCAGTGGCTCAGACTTCACACTCCCAACGCAATGGGCAAGGGTTCAATCCCTGGTTGGGGAACTAATGTCCCGCATGCAGCATGGCATGGCCAAAAACAAAGAAACAAAAGAACGAATGTGTTATTAATACTGCCAAGTCATAAAGGAATATTAGAAGTGTTCCTAAATATATTAAATCTTATTAACATATTTTACTATATTTTACAGTTTTAGATGCCTGTTTCAAAAAAATTTAATATCTCTGAAATTAGTACGTATCTCACAATCAATGGCTACCATAGATTATTCACACATTTTTGCTTTCTTGTAAACATATAAAATAATGATGCCTCTTTCAATGGTGTCTTAACTTGATGAAATACAGTAGAAATTAGATATGGAACAAAGTGCGCTCAATTAGCTGATAAAAGCTAAAAAATAAAGTAAGTTCACATATATGACAGAAAAAAGTGATTGATTTGACTATGGCAGTTTCAATGTCCCCACACCTTCCTATGTGAACACGATCACATATAACCATTATTTTTCCTCTGGTAATAATTTAACATATAGGAAATATATTTCTGCTTAATGCTATACTTTACTTGACTTAGGATACCATATGTTTAGGTTCGAAACTTTCTAAGTTTTTTTGAATAATACAAGTCAAGTTTATTTTAATCACTTTTACAAAACAATTTTAAAAAACCCATGGTGCCTTCCAGCATAAAAGAAGAGATTCAACTGCAATGCAAATCTTAAAAATAATTGCAAACGTCACTAGTCATAGACATTTTTCAAATTTCCCAGCCAAGTTACTGAGAAACATTTTACCTGTTTATCTGAAAATATATGACTGTGTGCAATAGACGCTACCAGGTTCTGTTGTTGTTGTTGTTGTTTTGTTTTTTGTTTTTATCCCAGTAATGGAGATTAATGATGCATAGGCTGTCCTGTTTTTTAGTAAGAAAAATATGAAATTCAGTGGGTATCCTTGGTCTACTGAATTCCTCACTGTAGCTATGACTCTTATCACCTGAGTCCAGTACACATATCTCTCTTACTCCAATCCAACCAAAGCCACATTCATCAAAGTATTATTTTCAACTAAGCAAAGAGTTTCATTTTGGTAACTCAAATAGATTTCTTAATCTGTAGGTTTAAATTAAAAAAATATTTTATATGAGTAGGATTTGTTTTTCACAAAATTAAGGCATCATAATAAACAGCATGTAGACTGGAGATTGCACAGAAAATATTTATATCCTATAAAGAGCCCTGAGGGCCTATTCTCCAAAAATGTTTCCCTAACGCTCTGCTAAATTATGTAATGTTTTCATATTATTAATTCCGGTCATTTAAAGATGACCTCTCAGTTAAAATCAGAGAGAAGAAACATTATCACATGATTAACAGTGATTATTTAACATTGATTATTTTGTAGGAAATTCATATTAACAAATTTAGGGTTTATAAGTTAGTGACATCAGTTATCAAGAACATGTATTCATTCTAGACCAAATAATAAAAACAAGGTACTGTGCTTATGTTAAGGTAGGGAAAAGTGTCCTTTCTTCACTTCCACAGAACATTGCAAACCTGACCTCTGAAGCAATTCTTTTCTAACTCAAAATCTCAAAAAATTTTTTTATGAATGTAGCTCATTCAATCTTCTCCTCTATTCTTCATCTTCTGCAACCAACTTAGTGACATTTTCCTTTCATACACACCTCAAAAGAACATTTTTTCCCCCTACTCTACCAGGTAAACAACAAAAGAAACCCTACCTCTAACTAGATGTTACACAAAGTTTTTCTCATACTGGGTCTTTTAGTTCTCAGAACCTGTCATGGGCCCCCCCATAGTGTTTTCAGACATGTTCCTTCTGTGTGGGATATTCTTTCTCCCAACCCGCCTTCTGCCATCACCCTTAATATCCTCATTTCAGTCCTTCAGGGAAGTGTTGACTTTACTCAGAACAGTCAGGGCTTCCAGTTACATGTTTTCACATACTATATGTTTATTTGAATGATTATGTAGTAAACATCTGTCGTTCCACTGGAAAGTAAGTTACATGAGGAGCTCCAACACTCTGCCTCCCACATGCAGTACAGAGTAAGAATTTAATAAATATTTATCAAATGAATCAATCAGTTTTTTCCAAATCAGAGCATATTATTATCTGCTTCTAGCCATTTTAAACATCTTAGTATACATTACCTGCCAAGGTACTGTTAAGCTTATATTTATTATGACAGATGTTTCACAGACACATATTACATTACATGTGCAATTTGTCACAGCATCTGACCGAAACCCTAGCATTGCCCTGATGCAATAAGTCCCAGATTTGTGTTTGTTCAGTGACAGCTGAATACTGTCCATAAATGTCACTCTGGTGGGAGATGATGGCTATTTTTCAACTCAGCTTTATCACTTGGATTTTAGGACTTCCTTTACTCAAATTCCGCTTTCCTGTGTAGTTGATGGGTTTTGTCTTTTTTTTTTTTTTTTCAATACGCAGGCCTCTCACTGTTGTGGCCTCTCCCGTTGCGGAGCACAGGCTCCGGACGCGCAGGCTCAGCGGCCATGGCTCACGGGCCCGGCCGCTCTGCAGCATGTGGGATCTTCCCAGACCGGGGCACGAACCCGTGTCCCCTGAATTGGCAGGCAGACTCCCAACCACTGTGCCACCAGGGAAGCCCCCCCTTTTTTTTTTTTAAGTAACCTTACCTTCCTACAATCAAATAGCCATTCCTCTCCTCTCTTGAGGTTAGCTGTTGTGCTGCTAGTTCCTCTTCTCAGTTAATTTTAACATATCTTGAGAGTATTCAGTAACAGTTTGCCAATATTCATATATTCTCACTTTAAAATGTGCCTTGTAAAAACTTGCTGTGGTAGTTATGTCATATACAATGAAAATGTTGTAGTTTGGATATTTTTCCTGGACATTCATGAACATTGCAGCCATGACTATTTGTGAGAATTATCTCTTATACTTCCACATGACATTGTTTCACTTATTCCTTTCACCATCACAGCCACCCAATGCTGGAAAGAACCGTAACAGTATTATTTAATATCAAGTCATTTTTTTCCTTATTTGGACCCTGAAACTGCATCACTTGGGGACCAGAGGTGGTGCTTACATGTGGAGAAAACATCATGTACAAAGGCTTAGAGTGTGACACTGTGGCAAAGGGCCAGTAGCTCAGGATAGGTGAATTACAAGGTCCATGGGAAAGAATGGTGGGTAATAGCTAGAAAGGCAGCGGTAACATTATAAATGGCCTTGTTTGGCATTCTGTGGATTTGATTTGCTGATGGTCAGTATTTGTTAGGCAGAAGGTACAGGATCAGATTTGCATTTGGAAAATATCATTCTTAGGTTATTACACAACAGACCAGACATAGAAATATGTTCATTGCTAGACGGGGGCAGAAGGTCAAACTGTGGAAAGTTAATTGTTAATTTCAACATTCGATCCTGTTCAATTCCAGTTGGCAGGCAAGACTGCTGTAGCCTAAGGGTGGAAAGAAAGCTTATACAGGGCAAATGTTAGTACTACATGGAGTGCTGGGGAGCCAGTGTTTTGTATACTTTAAAATTAAAAGGTAAAATCAAAGATAAGTTTCCATGTAAAAATAAGTTTATTAATCACCTAGCTTCTGGAGTTTGGCACTGTGGCTAAATAAGTTCCTCCATAACTTATTGTTAGTAGAAAATTTTATTTTATTAAAACTCATCAAAAAATAAACTTGTTCATTTTCCTGTATATGTAGGTAGAACATTCTGAACAAATTTTTATCATTTTATGTTTCAAGATCTTTTCTTGATATGAGATTATCATTCTGAACGTTAATAATTATGTATAATGGAATGCAGATTTATAAATTATATGTGGGATGAATGTATTCTGACCTCCAGGACATACCCCAGCCTGCACAAAATAATCCTCTTAATTTTTAATATAATGTCCTTAAATACTGTGTGCATCAGTTAAAGTGTAAAGAAAAAAGTGAACCAACTACCAGTTTATCTGGGATGGTCTCAATTTACAACTGCTGTGTGGGATAATTATTAATAATGCCTCCTTTCATACTAAAAGAGTACTTTGATCTGGAAGAGAAATTATATGTTCACCCTTTTAACACCATAGGCGATGACTGATAAATAAATCCCAGGGTAAATCCCAGCTCTGATACACACCATTTGTTCAATTTTAGGAAGAAAACTCACTTCGGTGTCTTCATCTATGAAACTGGAGAAAATAAGTTTTACCTTGTAGATTTGTACCTTTATGAAGAATAAATGCAGAGTTGGCTTTATGGATGTGAAACCCATGCAGTCCCACAGTGGGGGGCTTCATGCTGAGAAGGGCCATGCTTTGTTTAATGCTCTACTGATCTCTTGAAATTGTTAACATGTTTTCAACAAGTGTAGTACATTTTCCTTTTGTACTGGGCCCCATAATTTATGAGTCCTGATTAAATGAGAAATGTGCTAATTTAATCCAAATTTTCTTCCTTAATTCTTCCGTTCTGGTTTAAGTCCTGATTTTATTTCACCAAGTAGAAAATCATTTATAGTCATTTTATAATGCAAATGTCACTGGAAATATTCAATAAACAATCTGTAAGAGGTATAGAAAAGTTTTATTTGAGCCAAACAGGATTATAGTCTGGGAGACAGCCTCTCAGATAACTCTGAGGAACTGCTCCAGAGAAGCATGGTTTTCAGCACAGTTTTATATCTTTTCAGAACAAAGAAAGTCAAGCAAGTTGGGGATACATCCCTTTAAGGTTTAAAAAAAAAAAAAAACAGATCAGTATGTGTACAGCAAGTCAGTATGTCATTGGCATCTGTGAAGGGCGTCTTATTACCAAAGGAGTACCAGCATTGGCATCCCAGGAAAGGAGGCATTTAATCTTTATTTTTAACATGGGCATTTTTTGCTTCTGGTCAGTGTACACTTTTTTTTTAAATGATTAAAGCAGATGTACAATGTATATCCAATAAGCCACAAACAGGCTGTTTTAATTAGCATAAAATTCAAGTTAAATAATGTATTAGCCAGAATGATTTCCCCATACCCCAATATGTGAACATTTCTTCCATTAAAATCAACTGAAAATTAAAATATAACAAAAGCAGGTTATTGTTCACATGAAAGGAAAATTTCCTTTATATTTTACACTAAAAACCAGTGTTTATAGTAGAAGGCACTTACTACCTATTCAAATTTTGAGAACATTACAATAAATTATTAGTATATTTTGAAGTAAATTATCATTTGGCCTTTATTTGGGGGGGTGTTATATTCAGTTAAAATAATTTTAATATCATAAATAATTCTCCAAAATTAGAAAGAGTCCTCTGGCTTTTCACACCTAAGTGTCTTTCTACACCTGAATAGTCACACTGGGGACAGTATAAATATCCTAAACTATTTTTCTTTGTATACAACATGATGCCACCATTAGTACTTATACTTAAAATATTCATAATAATAGCTTTAATGTTATCAAGCTCTTGTTGTATGCCAGTTTCCTGCTAAATGCTCTACATGTATTATCTACATATAATAATACACACACACACATACACACACACAAACATCCCTATGAAGAGGGTACTATTATTTCCATAATAATAATTACAATATTGAGGCTTAGAGAGAATAAATAACTTGCCAAAGCCATATAGATAGAAGATAGAGCTTAATTTTGAAACTAATCTCTGAATTTTAAAGCCTGAGCTGCTAATCAGTGTTTCAGTATTTTGCAAGTTGGCATTCAAGTACATATTCTCAGAATTACATGATTCTATAACATAGTTTAAAACTGTCTGTATTCCCTAATAAATAATCTAACTGATAAACATATATGTGTATTCTGGATCATCTGTATGACCTGGGAACTTTTGTCTCCATGCCCCCACAAGAATGCCTAGATTCTAATAAGCTAGTGAGGAGGAAATGAGGCAGATTTAAAATGTAAATGATTCCTCTAAGATCAAGAACAAGACAAGGATGTCCACTCTAGTCACTTTTATTCAACATAGTTTTGGAAGTCCTAGCCACGGCAGTCAGAGAAAAAAAAGAAATGAAAGGAATCCAAATTGGAAAATTAGAAGTAAAACTGTCATTGTTTGTAGATGACATGATACTTACATAGAAAATCCTAAAGATGCTACCAGAAAGTTACTAGAGCTTATCAATGAATTTGATAAAGTTGCAGCATACATAATTAATACACAGAAATCTCTTGCATTCCTATACACTAACAGTGAAAGATCAGAAAGAGAAATGAAGGAAACAATCCCTTTTACCATCACATCAAAAAGAGTAAAATACCTAGGAATAAACCTACCTAAGGAGACAAAAGACCTATACTCCAAAATCTATAAGATACTGATGAAAGAAACCAGACGTGACACAAACAGATGGAGAGATATACTATATTCTTGGATTGAAAGAATCAATATTGTGAAAATGACTATGCTACCCAAAGCAATCTACAGGTTCAGTGCAATCCCTATCAAATTACCAATGGCATTTTTCACAGAATTAGAACAAAAAAATGTACAATCTGTGTGTAAACACAAAAGACCCCAAATAGCCAAAGCAATCTTGAGAAAGAAAAATGGAGCTGGAGGAATCAGGCTCCCTGACTTCAGACTATACTACAAAGCTACAGTAATCAAAACAGTATTGTGTTGGCACAAAAATAGAAATATAGATCAATGGAACAGGATAGAAAATCCAGAGATAAACCCACGCACCTATGGTCACCTAATCTATGACAAAGGAGGCAAGAATATTCAATGGAGAAAAGACAGTCCCTTCAGTAAGTGGTTCTGGGAAAACTGGACAGCTACATGTACAAAAATGAAATTAGAACACCCCCTAACATCGTACACAAAAATAAACTCAAAATGGATTAAAGACCTAAATGTAAGGCTGACGCTATAAAACTCTTTAAGTATTATTAAAATGGAAATAATTTAAATCAATATTGTCAGTTTATGAATTTTTTGTTTTTGTTTTACCTTAAAAGGTCTTGAAGGAGCTTTATTGGGTGACACTTCATGTGACTGATTGTTAGCATCATATCATTAGTTCTTATTATTATTTTATGCTTTGTTAAAATAATATTATTATTATTGATATTATACTGACTGCTCCATCTTGATCATTTTCATTTCCTCATTAGGTTTTTTTTCTTTTACCTGATTTTTGTTAATGTTTAAGTATTTAAACAGTAAAGCATTTAAAGGTAAAGAATCATTCTAAAATGAAATTGATCTCTTCCCTTTTTTTATACTTTAAGTAAATTATAAATTTAAACATAATAAGTTAATCAGAGATCTACAAACTTAAAATACATCCTGAAAATCTTTTGCCCTCATCCTTTTCCATGCTATCCTTTCATCCAAGGTGGGGGGGGGGGAATACTGAAACTATTGTGTATTTCTATTTATGTACAGTGTTCTGTCCAGAGGCAGTAGTCCCTTCTTCCTATCTATTATATGAGAAGGAGTGATTCATCTACAACGTAAAGCCCTTCTGTACATTATTTTCATGTTAGCCTCTAGCTAAAATAAAATGCATTTACACTTCCATACATTACATTACTTGAAATGATAATGCTTTCTATTAAACTGTACTTCAATATTCTGTTTTACCTGCAGCTGAATGTGGTGCATCTGCAACAAGTAATGAAGGAATTCTGCTCTCTCCAAATTATCCACTCAACTATGAAAACAACCATGAATGCATTTATAGTATTCAGGTTCAAGCAGGAAAGGGAATCAATATTTCAGCCAGAACATTTCATTTAGCACAAGGAGATGTTCTTAAGGTAGGTGAACTCAGAATATTTATATTTTGATCATTTTAGTCATTAAGTATACATTAATACATATATACATGTATATGATATATATGTATATATAATCAACCATAAGTTGATTCTGCCATTCATAGATTTAAATTATACATTATTTCCCATTTTCCTGTCAGTATTTTTACTGAGATAGAATGTTTTCTTTCTAATGTTTATTTATAATAAGTAAATTTTGATTTTATGATACATGATTTTTTTTCGTGACATAAACCCGTTTATAATATTGTTTTAAAAAGCAAAATACGGAATTTTTTGTAATAGAAGAAAAAAGGAAATGTCTAGTGAAAATGCCCTAAGATATTACCAATAGCTATTCACTTCCTCTACTCCAGTAGTCTCTCCTGTGCTTTGTAATTTAGTTTCTGAACCCAATTTGCTACATAGCTGTTTTCTTTTTTTTTAACATCTTTATTGGAGTATAATTGCTTTATAATGGTGTGTTAGTTTCTGCTTTATAACAAAGTGAATCAGCTATACATATACATATATCCCCATATCTCCTCCCTCTTACATCTCCCTCCCACCCTCCCTATCCCACCCCTCTAGGTGGTCACAAAGCACTGAGCTGATCTCCCTGTGCTATGCGGCTGCTTCCCACTAGCTGTCTATTTTACATTTGGTAGTATATATAAGTCCATGCCACTCTCTCACTTCGTCCCAGCTTACCCTTCCCCCTTCCTATGTCCTCAAGTCCATTCTCTACATCTGTGTCTTTATTCCTGTCCTGCCCCTAGGTTCTTTAGAACCATTTGTTTTTTGATACATGAATTTTAATGTTTCAATAACACCAAAATAACACTTTCATGTCAAATATCTTATATTCAATAAATATTATCTATGAAACATAATCCATAAATGGACATTTATTTATTTTTATTTTGATGTTTATTAAGTAACTTATTTCTGTTGATACATAGATAACTCTTTGCATTTATGACTATGAAAAAGTTTATAATTTATGAATATATCTAACAATATCTATAAATTATTTAAGAAAAAATATACCTTGTTGATAATAAACATTTAGGACAAAATTTGTTAATTTATTTAAAAAATTTGAAATAATCAAATTTAAAGATACGATTAAAGGGAGTTCCCTGGTGGCTAGTGGTCAGGACTCAGTGCTTTCACTGCTGTGGCCACAGGTTCAGTTCCTGGGTGGGGAACTAAAATCCTGCAAGTGGCACGGCGCTGCCAAAAGAAATTTTTTTTAATGATCTGATTTTAGGCAAATGAATATTTTCATACTTGCTGATCCATATTTTTCAAAGTAAGTGTTTTGATAAATATAGTTTATATTCATTATCGGAATAAAAGTAAACACTTCTATAAAATCACATTTAAATATTTAAAAAATGATCACATACATTTTTTTTCTCATTATCAAGATTTCATTAATCCAGGTAAGAAATTCAACATATTTCTGTTTTCACAAATCTTGAAAAAATTTATGATATCCCAGGTTGACTGGGGTGGGGGACTTTTATTTAAGCAGTGATTTTAAGGTTGTTGGTTATGTTCTTCTTTTAAAAAGAATATTAATTTGATGATAATTGATGGTTCTCTAACACAGTTCTGTATGCTTGTAAGATTTGTATAGACATGGGAAAGATTTCCTGCAGTACACTTAGATATATACAATTTTAGTATTAATTTAGAGCCATTCCCAATTTTTGTGCTTTTCCTCAATAGGCAACAGAAACTCACTGTATTATATCTTCAACTTCCAGTTCATTGTTTGGATTTTCCTGTTAAAATAGGTTTATTTGCTAAATTGGAGTCAACATTGAGATTAATGGGATACTTGTACTTAGAATTAAGGCAGTGGTTATTTGTTTATTTATTTATTTATTTGGCTAACCGTGGGGAAAAAATGTATCAAGGTATAGATCAGAAATATGAGTGTAGCTACTAAACTGTATCACATAGCAACAATAATAAACATGTATTTGTAAGTTAAAAGTCAGGAAATGCTTCCCCATGCCTACCACAATCCTTCCTAAAATGTTTCTCTGCTCTCAGTGATGCTTGACATTTCTACATTACTTTTCCATACTGAATGATGTTTATTTCTTGGAAAATTCATTAGGGATAACAAGTGATGCTTTTTTAAAAAAATAGCCCTAATATGTTTCTCAGAGTGCTTTCTAACGTATTCCTTATTTGGAGTAAAGTCATATGCGTTTGTGATGTGTGTTCCCTTGAGGAAGGATGGGACCTCAGTAATAAGTGACAGTGTGAGGGGATGTGATGGTGAGAGACAAAGGAAAGCAGAAAAACTCAATTTAAGGCCCTTTAGTGGATTTCATTAATTAGTGACTTTTCTTTCATGAGTGAAAGGATGAAAATTTATATTCCCAGAAATTTTTTAAAAATTATGTCTTTCCTAGAATAAATATATGTTTTCCAAAGTTGAAAAGATTATATACTAAAATTAACCTGGAAACACACCAATTCAATTATCCTTCTACTGATAGTCTAACCTGGGATTTATTCTAAATTACCACATTAAAAGGACTTCAGTAAGCCATACTACAGAGATGGTTGGGGATGGGCTTTTAAACGCTGTCTGTCTTCATGGTCTCTCCACCAGTGTAAGATGTAAAATGCTTGTATGTTATTCTTCTCATTAATTCCATGGATGACTATTAGGTCAAAGATACTTACTGACACAGGCACAGTTAGGCATGCACAAACAGACAATGTACTCCGCAAAGGACAAATGATTACTTCTCAAAGACTGTTAAGCCCAGAGTCCTCTCAGGATGGAAGGTCATTTGCCTCACTGCAAACTAATCCATGAGAGCCCATTCTCAACCCCAGCACTTTCCAATATTAAACCTAGTAGAGTCAGTTCTCTTTCTCCATTCCAACTAAGACATAAGAAGAAATAAGAAAAAAAAAATAGCCCATTATGGAACTCTCTGCCCCTTGACTGAGAGATTTAAAAGCATTGTTTTTCTTTATGTGGTAGGATCTGCTACGTTCTTTGGAATGACATTGTCTTGTAATCTTTACATGGGTATAAGGCTTGGAAGAAGGTTTGTTTTCTTCTGGTTTCACTTACTATATTACATCACTGTACTGGATTCTGATAAAAACAAAACAGCAACAACAATAAAAAACAATGTGTGTTATTTATCTATATCTATACACACACAAAAACAACTTGCCTTTCCAGTAGCTCATCCTGTAGGATGATGCTTGTTTACTCATTCACCCACTCTCTCTCTCCCTCCTCTTGCTTTTTATAAACACCTTAGTTATTTATAACCACACTAGCAAAGTTTCAGTAGATCTGGGGAAAGTAGGTTCAGTTGGTTTGCACCTGGGATTAAGGAATTTTATAAAGCCCTCCAGATTATGTGATGACCAGCAGGTTTGGGAATTATGAATGTATCTTTCCTTGGTTCTTTTACTTTCAATGGGCAAAAATATTGAGCTTCCCAATCCCTCACTCAAAATATGTAACTTAATTAATTCTTTTAATTAACATTTATAGATGGTGTTTATTATATGTAGGCTCTAAACTGTCAATAATGAATAGCTCTCCTTGTCAGCTGGATAGGAAAAAAGCTGAATACCAATCAGAAATACTAGTTATGTTTTTGTTGTCGCTGTGTTTGTTTTTATTTTCAGAAAAAGACTAAGCACTGTGTTTAGATAAAGAAATGTAGCAGGGAAATAATTCAAGACAATCTTTTTACCACAGTCAGCATTATGAAGTTTAAAGACATTTCTTACGCAAAATGTAGACTAAATGGATTATTATGGAGAAGAGCCAGTAAAATATCCCAAAATTGGTTTTGAGAGTCCAAAAGAAAGGGTTAGGAGATGTATATCATATTTATGAAAAACTAGATAGTTGAAGGACTTAATAACATTCTTCTAGAAATATGATGAGAGGGTTATTAATGTGTTGCTATTGTTGTTTTCTAAGACGTATTATTTTTAAGCTCTTTCATAACCTATTTGTGAATCTTTGGCAGTACCACGTGTGAGAGCCTATTGTTAAATTTTCAGTACTTTTGTGAGCTGGTTGTTAAACATAGCCATTATTAAAAATTAAATTGTTACAATTGAATTACAATTAAATTAAAAAACAAAGGTAATAAATGCAACTTTTCATTTCCTAATTATTTTACTACTTTAACTATTATCGGTGCTTTTTTTTTTTTTTTTTTTTTTTGGTTTTTTGGGCCCTTTCTTTTTTTCCTTCTCCCTTTGGGGGGCCCCGCGCCCCCCGCCCCCGCGCCGCAGCCCCGGCTCCCCGGCCCCACCCCCC
>NW_020838023.1:1129252-1160175 GCF_003676395.1 Aethalodelphis obliquidens | reverse complement strand
TTTTTTTGCGGTACTTGGGCCTTTCACTGTTGTGGCCTCTCCCGTTGCGGAGCACAGGCTCCGGACGCGCAGGCTCAGCGGCCATGGCTCACGGGCCCAGCCGCTCTGCGTCATGTGGGATCTTCCCGGACCAGGGCACGAACCCGCGTCCCCTGCATCGGCAGGCGGACTCTCAACCACTGCACCACCAGGGAAGCCCTTATTGGTGCTTTTGAGGTTACTTATATATACTGTATCTGTGTGTTGGAAATACTATGTCAGTTTGTCCATCTCTTCCCAACTCTGTATTCAACAATGTCACATTGATAGCTTGATATTAGCCATAGTAAAGTGTTTACACTGCAGAAATTGGCAAATACTACAAACCCTGACTTGATTTATTGCTTTGCTCATTGTCAGTACATAAGTAGAAACGGGTTGTATCTGTAGCCATTATATTATGAATAGCACAAAAAATTGAGAAAATATCTTTTCTAGTATTTGAAAACTATTATTCAGTTTAGCAAAGAAGTTGCTCATATCATTTACAAACCAGTGACATTCTGATATAACATCGTTTTTGATGTTTCATTTTCATCTCACTTGTTAACAAAAAAATCAAGCAATAGGGCTTCCCTGGTGGTGCAGTAGTTAAGAATCTGCCTGCCAACGCAGGGGACATGGGTTTGAGCCCTGGTCCGGGAAAATCCCACAGGCCGCGGAGCAACTAAGCCCATGCACCACAAGTACTGAGCCTGTGCTCTAGAGCCCACAAGCTGCAAATACTGAGCCCGTGTGACACAACTGCTGAAGCCTGTGCGCCTAGAGTCCATGCTTTGCAACAAGAGAAGCCACTGCAATGAGAAGCCTGCACACCTCAGAGAAGAGTAGCCCCCGCTCGCCACAACTAGAGGAAGCCTGCATGCAGCAACAAAGACCCAATACAGTCAAAAATAAATAAATAAAAATAATTTTTTTAAAAAAATCAAGCAATGTTCATTTAAGAACAACTTTTGTCTGTAAGTTGCAGTTATAAGTTGCAGCTACAAAAGTTTGGCAAAAAACACTGAAAGCACTCTGTAAGAATCAATTAGCTCTATGGAATTTTCAATAATGAGTATTGTATATTTTATTCCTGTGTATAAATAGGATGTTACACATCCCTTAAATCAGTGATTCACAAATGACAGTCTGTGAGCCAAATCAGACTGACACCTCTTTCTGTAAATACGGTTTTAATAGAAAGCTGTGTTTATTCATTCACATTGTCTATGGCTGCTTCTGTGCTAGAAGGGCAGTATTGAGTAGCTGCCACAGAGATGTTAACAGCCTAAAATATTTACTATCTAAACCTTTTCAGAAAAAGTCTGTCAATCTCTCTTTATATCAATAAAATTTACTTAAAAAACATATATGTGGGTATGTACATTCACCAGTTTGGTTTGTTTGAGAGCTGGGTTTTAAATATTTTCTAGCCCACCAGTGATCTCATAAGTCTACCACATGTATCTACTAACTCTGCTTGTTGTTCACTGATAATCCTCTGTTATTTCTCCCTTCAAAAGCACTCTGTAAATATCCATTTGTATAGAGTGCTATGATAGGCCTCATAAAACCCTTCCTTTTCTCCCCTACTGAGATCACAGAAGTGAAATGATGTGTGACATTCCAATCAGCTTTGATGGTAGAGCTGGGACCACAAAGCTAAGGCCCCTGAAAACCTGACCCCCTCATTGCATTCCCAACTCCCTCCCTGATACATACCAACTCTTAATTGAGTACACATTATATAGCTATTGTAAAGACAAATATTTGAGTACAAACAAATGTTTTCTTCTCTGTTACATATCATCTTTGGAGAGAACATAATAAGATTTAAAATATTGTCCTTTTTAACAATTGTAAAAATTATTTATTCTTTTTCATTCAAAATTTGAACTCTAACTCAACTTATTATAAAAAATTATTTAAATTCCAAATCAACCTATAAAACAAATGGCCAAAATGAAAATTCTAGTATTCATGAGCAGGAATGATTTGAAGGTTTGTATGATTATACTCACATGCATGTTTAATTTCTCTCTTTTTATTTTACTTTTTTATGTACTTTTTGCTCTTGGGTTCAGATAATAGCTTATTTGCTAAATTCACTAGAGAAATGACTGGGAATATACTTTCTAATCATACATTTATTATGTCATTAACAACAAAAACAGTTTTAAGTGTCCATAAGCAGTTCATCATAATAGGGTTTGACCTTCCATATATAGGAGGGTCTGTACACCATAACTAATTTCAGGCCCTGATCCGTTACAAAAGGTTTTATAATTGAAACATGGCAGTATTAAGTTCTAGTCTGTTCTAGTGTAGGACTACCAAATTAATTGCAACCTTATAACAAATTAGAGTCTTATCAAAGAGCTTCATTAATGTTATAAAAGCCCTCAATGCCTTTCACAATATTAATTCTTAAGAAAACTTGAAATCTACATTTGATATAAAAGTAAGTCTTCATTATCTGAATTAGGTTCTAAGTAACTAAGAATATTTCTATCGTGAGCACCAGTCCTCTCCCTTCCAATTAAAAAGTATACTATTATAATTAGCTTAGTCTTTTTTAGCTTTCTAAATTTCTGAAAAATAAAAATAGATATTAAGAAATATCTCAAAAATAATAATATATTTTAGAAAAAAGAAAATCAGCTCAAATAAATAAAAACATACTTAAAGATCCTGATTTTAAGTAGAAAAGCAATGAGAAATAATGTCAAAATTTCTATGTGATTCTGATCAGACCCAGTATAATCACTCTGTACTGTAAATTTATTTTTAAATGAAAGGCACATTTTGTTTGTTTTATTTTCTTATTTGTATGATTGCATTCATGTCTACTTCAAATGTAATTTGTCTTTGGCTACACTGCTTTGTCCTTCCTTGTTGCCTTTATGCGCCCATATATATTTGAATACATTTGAAGGATTTTATTTACAAGTTCAACAGCACGGACTTGATCATAGCTATAAAACTCTTCTCTTTTCAAAGCCTTCCTAATTAACACTTGCTTTTCATTTTGAATTAACAATTTTATACATGCTTCCAAAATTTCGTAGCTGAATGATCACACTTCAGCAAAAGTTGAGTTTTCTGACACACGCTTCCTTGTCTCTGAATTATTGCTGATGGCTACTATTCTTAAGAAATGAAAAGTTGGCTCCTATGTAATCAAACAAAAAAAATTCCTGAGCTAACAAACCTCAACATTTGGTTCAGCTTTGTTGAAGACAAATTCTTGCTGATAACTAAAACAGAGATGAATTTGTATGATAAATTAGATTCCACAAGGGGTTCCTGGTACTCCCATATAATTTTAAGAAATTAGTCCATACAGCCCTTTATCTAGTAGTCAAATACTCATTTTAACAGTCAACACATTCTTTAAAAAATTGACAGAAAGACCTTTTAAAACAAAGAGGGAGACCAGTAAGGTGTTTGCTGTTCGGAATTCAGTGAGCATGTTGGATTGACTTTACAACTCACTTCCTCTCTTTCTTATTTCCACTCCCTCTCAGTGGTAATAAAATAACAAGCAAATAAACTGGTGGAGCCTGGAGGGTGCATATGAAGCTATAGATTCCCTCAGGCACAAAGGGAGAGAGCAGGAAATGCCTGGACACTGGAGACTTCAGAAAGTCTGTGCAGAAAACTTATAGAGTAAGGTTGTTAAGAAAGGATACTAGGGGCTCTGAACAAAGACTACATTTGTATAGCATGTTAAATAAAAGCATTGTTGTCTTTACAACATCGAAAACCTGTATCAATAATAAGGAAACATAAAACTATAACTACCTAAAGATAAATAAACACATAGTTAATGGAATTCAGGAAGCAGAAGTAAGAAAGACCAAGTTAAATACATAAAACAAGTGAGATATCTTAAGATAATGCAATTTGAGTACCAAAAACAGAGAATGGGGGAGGGAAGAAGGAGGAGAGAGAGACAAACAGACTGACTTTCTAGAACTTGACCAATGATTTAAAAATTTAAGATTTAAATAGAAGACCTAAAAAGAGATTAGTTACTGCTGAAAATCTAATTGTTAATGTGGAAGATCCAGTGGAAGATAAGCCATAATACAGCAAAAAGATAGATAAATTTCAGAAGAAAAAAATGTAAAGGAATTGCAACACAGTTTTGGAGACTGAATATGTAAATAATAGGCATTCAAGGTGGAAAATAAAATGATAAAATTGACAAGGAATAATTAAATAAACAAAAACTCAAGAATATGTCCTTGAATTGAAGAATTCCTTGAATCTGTAGAAAGCAAAGGCTCATTATTTTATTTGAATAATCCAGATTTTGAAATATAGTAAAATATTTCCAGTTCACTTTGTTAAATTAACATAAACTTAATACTAAAACCTGTAAGGATAATTTGATACAAAGAAAAAAAGTTATACATCAGTTTTTATTTACAAATTGTAGAAAACATTCTAAATAGATGATCAAGTTAAATCCAACAATTTAGCACAAGAAAAATATATCATGTAAATTAATAAAATAATAATAAAAGTTCCATCATGTACCACCTAAATATCATCTCCTAGGTGACATGAATATAATGCATACCACTTTGGGGGAACATTGGTGCTATGACAAGATCACCGGATTAGGGGTTTAGCGACATAATTTTTACTCTTATGACAGGTCAGAAGTAAGGCAATTTCAGGCAAGAGACAGGTAACTTTCAGAAGTATTTCTCAGTCGTTTCTATTCATTATCATTCACAGAAGGAGCCCCAAGCTCCAACTTCATGAAACTAAGTACTGTGGAATGAGATTTGTCAGGGTTGGTCTTTGTAGGACCACAAATGATCATAATATCCAAGATTTTATGAACTCTAAGAACCAATTTTCACACCCTTGGGGGTAATAACTACCACATTAAAAATATGTGCCTTAAAGGAAAAAGAATAGTAATATGCATTGTTGGCAAACCCTCAATTTAATTACTGTACACTTTTTGGAAAATAATCTGACAATACATGAACATTTTAGCCCCCAGATTCAATATATTGAAAACTTTCTTACTGAAATACAAGTACCAAAAAAGAAATGTGAAATAACATCTAAAGGCTGTTTATTTCAGCATTACTTTTAGTGGCAAAAAACTTTAGTTTATTAATATATGGAATGGTAGGGCAAGTTGTGGTAGTGCCACTGAAGGAAATATTACACAGCTCTCAAAAGGAAGAATCTCTATCCACTGACCTGAAGAAATGTCTATAATGCCTTGATAAAACAAAAGCAAATTAGAGGGCAATGAGAAGCTACACCTTCCGAAGAATGGGAATGAGGTAGGGAGCTTTGGGAACATGTCAGTTTTGCTTTGTATACTTTTGCCTTGTTAAATCAGCTTCTAAATGCATTTAGTACTATTTTAACATTTTAAAAGTGTCAGATATGAAATAAAAGACATGGGTAAATAGAAGTTGCAAAAGAAGCAAGTACATTTTATATTAATCATGTTATTAGAAAAGCAGGTGTTTGGTGCCCTTGACCAAGTTTAGAAAAACAACCAACCAACCAACCAATCTTAGAAACCAAACTTTCTATAGGTATTCTCAATTTTAAATTGTCTGCCATTAGAAGCATTGTTTTTATAAGAACAAAAACTTTATAACATGATTTTGAGTTTTACTTAGTGTCTGCTGAGCTTGGAATATTAAAATTACCCATGTGGAGTCTAACTTTCTTACCCTGATATTTGTAGGAATTAATATATGCAGTTGTTCTTGGGAAACAGGTAGTGACCTGATGTATGAAGAGTGTAGTAATTTCATTTTCTTCACAGATATAAATACATGCTCTGAATTGGTTATTACTGTCAAATTTACATTTTAATTATAAATATATTTTTGCAGATTTATGATGGAAAAGATAAAACAACTCATCTACTAGGTGCTTTTACTGGCGCATCTATGCGAGGACTGACCCTTAGTAGTACTTCAAACCATCTCTGGCTAGAATTTAATTCTGATTCTGAAGGGACAGATGAAGGTTTTCAACTTGTCTATACCAGTAAGTATTTTGGAAGAAAAAAAAAAAAGGCCCAACACTGATGCTAAATATTTATTAAATAATTGCAGTACACCAGGTGAAGTAATATTCAACATTTGATTATCAATTTGCTGTTTACAGCTCCCTTCTGTGTATATAATTTTATTTGAACCTAACTTAAAAACTTACAGGTATTCTAACTGTTGCTATTTTACAGTTGAAACAGCTAAGATTCAGAAAGTTTAAGTAATTTGTGACTTTGAACTTATTTATATATTTTAAAATAGCAGTATTCGTCACATGAAATATTTAAGAAATACAATTAAACTTTTAAATAAATGGGAATCCAGTGTTTGAGCTCCTACCTGTAATTGCAAAACATATGCAATACATGTGTAGTAGTTATAGTTGGTCACCCTTAATGATAATTGGATGGTTTCAAATGATTTTACACGGAAGAGTAGCTAAGATTTTTGTTTGTTTTGCTTTTGTGTTAAATTGCCTTGTTAAAAATAAACTTATATAGAACTATTGTGTTATACTCAAGTCAGCTTTATGACATTTAAACAGGTAGAAGCTCAAAGACTGAGAATCGTTGAGAGCCGTAGGTAGGTGGGTTACATCAATTGTTATATGAACAAAATGAACTTATTTTACCTGTATCATAATTTAAGAAATAGACTAATTACGCCAATGAACATTAAGTCATATTCAAATAACATATTTATTAAGTTTCTGCTCTGTGTAAGAACTGTTCTAGGAAAGTAAAGTGCATGAAAAACTGTGGTGATTCCTGGTTGTGTGTTAATAAATTTACAATTTACAGGATCAAATCAGTTTTTGGAAGTTCAGAATATTCGTGTAATATAGCAAAATAAATTAAGTAACAGTATTCAGAAATCCCTTTTACTGTTAGAATATTTGAGAGAATTGAATGAATTCCATAAATTTTCTCAAGAAGTCAAATGAATGAAAGGTATTACAGAAATGGGGACATTGAAATGGTTACAGTGTCAAAGGTATTCATGGGATCCTAAAGGGAATCTGAATCAAATTACTGTTTTTGAAAATGCTCTTTCTTAATGATATAAGTAGGAGACAGGAGACATAATACTGAGATATTATTCTTGCTCCTTGTTTATTTAAAGGTTTTTTCCTACCTGTGCTAGAATTGTTAATTATTAACATTAACACAACAGAAATTAACAAAATGATGTTGAATACATATTTTTAAATCCTGAGAACTCTTGTGTATAATGTGATTTCTTATGACGTCCTCCCAAAGACAAATGAAAATCCAAGCAAATCGTGTTTACAGATATTGCTGTGTGATGGACTAAAAATAACAGTATTGTGATTATTGCTCAAATATAATTGATGTGATCTGCTTAGAAGGGCAAATGTTTTTTAATCTGTTTTCCTCTTTCTCTTTTTGTTTTCTGACAGGGCTGGTGACATTTTTCAAGTCAGGGCTCAATGTTTACATAATGGTGTTTCTTTGTTCTGCATCGTTTTGTATTTCTCTTTGTCTAAAATGTCAGTGGGTTTCATAGGGGAAACCTAGATTTCCTTTTCTGATATGTAAATTCTAGGTAATGTGAGATTATTGATGCAAAGATACTGGGCATTGTAGGCCATACCTGGATATAAAATTGTATAGGGTACTCAAGTGTCTGGAATGAGTAAAATCATTGACTTTTTTGTCATTGCTGTGAGCTACTGGTTGTCAAAAAAAAAAAAAAAAAGAAAAGAAAGAAATCCTTAAAAAGAAAATATTTGAAGTCACTCTTCTTAATGACTCTGGCTGTTCATTATAGGATGTGCATCATTATGAAGATGGAAAGCTATAGAATTGGGAAGAGAGTATAAAAGCAATTATTTTTTAAAAAGGGCATACATACATCTATGAATATTTTTCAGTCTCAGAACTGAAACAGAAACGTTTCAGTCTATATTCTGGAACTAAAATATTTATAGTCTGCTTCCAAGGTGTCTCTGGATATCCCCGGGTCAGTAAATGCTCCAAGATTTTCTGATCCAATGGCTATGTGCTGAGCTCCTTTGTTAAGGAGGGTCCTGGAAGTAGTAACACATCTGTTATTAAATGTATTTGTTCCTAAGTGTTACTTCTGTTTTTTACAATGGCAATCTTTTTACATATCTGCAATTATCTTAATAGTTAACCACAGATTTCCTAGCTTTGAAAGAAGCTACTTCCCATCCTCCAAATATACTTTGGTTTCCAGCCTTTGCATGTGTAACCAGGCTTTTTTTTTCTTTCAATATGCCTCACCCACCTTGGGCATCAATTGAGCTATTCAACTTCAAGACCATTTCAAATATTTCCCTACTGGTGCTTACCCTGATTCCTTCAGCCAGAGTTAACCTACTCTTTAACACTTCTTTTTCAGTAGTCTATATCCACAGCTAATGTAGCTGTTATCACATGGTATTGTGGTTATTTTTGTTTGTTTGTTTTGTTTTTTGCAAACATGTTATGCATAGTTCTTCATGGGGCCATTTCAATTCATAATGTCTTTAGTCAGTTTTAGTCCAATTACAACTTTTTACATATTCTTGGTAAATTAACATGTAGTCTGAATACTGATTTTGTAAAATGTTTTTGTGATATAGAAGATTGCACTAGGCCACATATTTTGTATTCCTAAATTTCTTAGAAGCAGTAATTAATTTTTGAACATGAGAGAATTTGCTAAGATGTGCAAACATGGGGGAAAATGGAAAAGAACAGGCTTTGTGTTCGAATCCCTGTATCCAGTCATTTCTAAACCCAACCCCACCCCTGCCATTCTGTGGTATGTTCCCCTTAAGATTATTCCACCTTTGTTTCTGAAACATCTGAGAGAACACTGTAAGATAAAGAGGAGTTCCAATATTCACATTAAGAGGACTAGAGACAGGAGAGAGGAAATTTGGCTAGGGTAGATCAGGTAAGGATTCATGAATGAAGTAGAATTAAAGGTTGTGTTGGTGGATCACAGAAAGAAATAGTGGAGAGTATTCCAGGCAAAGGGAATAGGATGAAGAAAGATACAGAGATTAGAGAGAACATGCTAAACACATTCAAGGGAAATAGAGCAAATAATTTAATTCAGATTAATCCCATTTGCCTAGCTTCTCACTAGTTTTAGCATAAACAGGCCTTTTATGACCATCCGTATCTAATGACGCCTGCCCTATCTAATGATAGTCATTTTTTTTTTTTTTTTTTTTTTTTTTTGCGGTACGCAGGCCTCTCACTCTTGTGGCCTCTCCCGCTGTGGAGCACAGGCTCCGGACACACAGGCTCAGCGGCCATGGCTCACAGGCCTAGCCGCTCCGCGGCCTATGGGATCTTCCCGGACCGGGACACAAACCCGTGTCCCCTGCATCGGCAGGCGGACTCTCAACCACTGCGCCACCAGGGAAGCCCATGATAGTCATTTTTTATCTACCTTTCTATTATCTGTTTTTTGACTTAACGACATTTGCTGTTGTCTAGTTATTTTCATTTTAAGAGACAGAATTGCATTTGGTTGAGAATAAAATGAAGAAATATTTTAGAACAGGCCTTTAAGTTGTGTTTTATTTCAACTGTCTTATTAGTCCATTCATTTTACAGTCACTAAGAATAGCAAATGAACTAGTGGAAACAGTGGTTGAGATGCCACTTTTGACTTCAAGTAATGGTAAACCTAACTATGGCTTAAACAATTAGGATTTATTTTTATCATATGAGAGCTGTAAAGAGAGAAAAGGTAGGTAGATCTTGATTCAGTTGTTAAAGGGCCATGCCGCTGTCCTTTTGCTGTAGCACTCCTAGTGTGTTCACTCTTGTTCTCATGATTGTTGTGACATGGTCACAGATGGCTACTTTAACACTGAGCATATTCAAGGCAAAAAGAAAAAGGGAGCAGGTAGTGTCAGCCATATATGTCCCTTTTATCAGGAATGCAAAATCTTCTGTCAGACATTCTTTTATCTCTCTTTGTCCAAAACAGGGCTATGTGGTTATGCCTAAATTTCCCAGCAAGGCAAGCTGGATAAATGAAGCATTTGTCAGACTAAAATATTGGATTATTATTTGACTATGATGATATACTGCCTGATATGCTTCAATTACTGCTGGGAGCAAAATCAAGGTTTTGTTCATGAGGGAGAAGAAAAGAAGAGCTATTGAGAAGACAGTGTACAGTGTTTACTATGATGTACAGCTGTAACAGATATTCCAAAACATAATAAGTTTAAAGATATTGTATTAATAGATGCCTCTGTGATTAATGGTGTCATGGAAGTCCAGAGACTCTTGAGTGCCTAGAAAGGAAAATCACTTGGCTCACCCATTATTAATAGTTTTAGTTCTACTATACTAAGAAGACAGTGAGCTTCTCTCACTTTCCTTAACCAATAAATAAATTACAACATACCTGGTATGAAAATGCTACACCACATTTGAGGGGAGAAAATTTCCCACTCCTTTATTTTTCTAAAGCGAATTAAATCTCTTCAGTCTTCATCCTTTAGAGTTGTCAAGAAAACTCTTAACTTAGTCTTTTGTAGAGAGATCCTTCTTCTCCCAAATTACTTTCTGGGTGAAGTCTAGTTTGATTTAGAGAACTGAAGCATGGATAGCTATGCTGGTTGAATGTAAAACCTCTGTGACGAACTTGGTCAGACCTTGACTAACATTAGGGAATCCAATGGCTCTTCCATCCCTCCAGTTTCTCAGAATTAACTCCCTCCTTGAGTCAGGCCACTCTTCCATTCTTTTCAAAAATGGCTAACAGTTACTCTCGCCCTTGAGAAATCTGAATCTTATTCCAAATAAAAATCTAGATGAGGCATATTTTCAGGTGCTTTATACAACATAAAGTAATTAAATATGTAGTTGTCTTTCCTAGAGGGTATAGGGGAGTAAAGTGAGAGAAAATTACTATTGCCGCCTTCTAAAGTTGGAAGAAAAGGTCAGAAATTAGGATCTCAATGCAATATTCTCCCTAAAACATCACTCTGCTCTGGATAATTCAATAATAGAACTTAGCAAAACCTGATAGGATACTCTGACCAGATCCCCTCAGCCGCTCAATACACATTCAAGAATGCATTCCTAAATCTGATGTCTTTTACTGTGTTTCTCTCTGAAGGCTGAGTTGTAGAAATGTCATTTCTTTTTGGTCACATGTCTTATCTTGCCTTTTATTCCTCTATTGGAATTAACTTATTAATGTGAAAGTTATTCATAGGTTTAAATTTTATCTTTCTCCACTGGAGTGTTTTGTGCTCTGGGAATAAAGAGAACACTGAAGAAGACAAAGTTCCTGCCCATATGAAGCTAACTCTTTAGTGAGACAAGACAGAAAAGAAAGATATGAACAAAAGATAAGAGAACTGCATTTAGAAATAATTTGTAACAGGATGATAGGATAGATAGGTCTACTGTACCCAGTTTGTTCAGGGACTGTGTCTCAGGAGGTGTCACATGAATTGATACCTGAATTATAATAAGAGATCTGAGGGTAGAGGGTTCTAGGCAGATAGATCAGCAAGTACAAAGGCCTAAGAGACTTCAGCTTGAGTTATTTGGCTGGAGCTGTGTAAGCAAGGAGAATGGGACAAAATGAGAGGTAAAGTTTGAAGCTAGGCAGGGGTGAGGTGGACTATAGTAAGGGACTTAAGATTTTATTTAAAAGGCACACAGAGGCATTTAACATTATTAAAACATTAAATATAAGAGTTAAAATAATAGCTAACATTTATCTACTACCTACTAGATACAGATATAACTCTATGAGCGAAGTACTATTATCCTTAGTGAGAAGAGGAGGAAAAACAAAGCACAGAAAAGTTGTTACTTGCCCAAGGTGACATAGCTGATAAGTGCAGATATGGAAATTGAGCTGAGGGCCTCTGTCTCTAGAATTCGCAAGCCTAATCACTATACTATATTACCTCCAATCCAAGGTTTGGATATTTTATATTTAAAATTCCATGGATTTACATCTTTTTTTTTTTTAACTGTTGAAGTAAATGTAAAAATAATAATAATTTTTTAAAATGTTAATGCAATTCTTCCTAAAGAAACTTTTGTCATTTATGCCTAAGAATCTGAATGTTTTTTATTGGCCAAATTTACTATCAAAGAATGATTTAGGCCTAGTATCTCTTATGTTGTTCATGAAATCTTTAAACTCTATTTCTTGGAAATATGCTTCATTGCAGATTTTTCTGGCTCTATTTATTTCTAGTTAATCCACTTTCATTCAGCAGAAAGGAATTGGGTATTTTAAACAATTATCCAATAAAGAGCTAAATTGCACCTTTTTGATAGATTATAGGATTGTCTTCTCAAAAGCTGATCTGGCAAAAGTCCGTGATGCCCAGCCATTAGGCATTACCTCTGGGCCCAGATGTCTTCTTGTTATCACGTCTGCACATTTAATTTTCTAAAAATCCCATTTGAAAATGTCCATTATCCCAAGGGTATAGTTCAGATATATCTGGATGTTCTTAGCCTTTGAGTTTTGTTGCTTGAAATAGTTTAGTAATCTACATGGAACATGGCCATTTCAAATTTTATATTCAGATTAAAGATGGGCAATAGCTACCTTGTGATGACATTTCTTGCATACTAGCTTTATAAATATATAATAAATTACCCTATTTAAACTCTTTAATTTAGTTACCAATATGGTCTTGACAATGTTAACCATGAAAAATAATCAGATGACCTATTAACTCTAACTTTACTCTTAGTATATAATTTATTCAGTGCAAATGCAAGTAGAAAATAAGTAGATTACACAGAAGCAACAATGTTACTCTATGTAAATCTGTATCCTATAAACTACTTAACAGGTACATTTGGCATTTCTGTTACTCTTTAAATCTTGAAAATTAACCAGGCAATAAAGGAAGTATTGACTAATGCTGCATTATATAGTACAAGGTATTCTAACTAAAATGTTGAAGAAATATTTCTTGATTACCTGTCATTTATATATACAATATTGGATATAATTTCTTCATGTTAGAATAACAGAAGAGTCATCTTCATAGCCTTCACATCCTAAAAGCTTTGTAAATTTTGAGCTTAAATATGTAATGACCTACTAATTTACTCCTTATATAAAATTAACTTCTGGCAGATTGAAGACATATGCAAGTCTCAAAACTTTAAAACGCTTAGAAAAAAATGTGGCCTAGAATAGCTGTGTCTTTAAGACGAAGAAAGATTTCTCAAAGAAGATACATGAGCAAAAATCTCTCAATACTCAGGAGCATTCCTGCCCTTCTAAGCACTTCCCTTAAGTGTAGAGACTAAAAATCTGGCAACTGCATTTCCCCTGCCCTTGCCAGCCAAGATCTCTGCTTAGATTCTGCCAATTAAAGGCAAACATGTGAGAGCTGAAAGGTAGGATGGATAAAGAAGCCATTATTTTCCAGCAGCATCTGCAGGCAAGAGTGTGGTGCTGGCAGGTGGTTGTATGTGGCAGCAGCTTCCCTGAACTCCTGGATTCTTGAAAACCAGCAGTGATCTTCTGACCTTCACACCCTCTGAATTTCTTTGTATTTTCCCTCTAATTTCTTGTATTGAATTTGAGCAACTCAAAATATCTAAATGGCTTCTGTTTTATTGACCAAGTCCCAGTCCTTATTATTATTATTATTATTTTTACAAATCTCTCTATAGGGAAATATACCATAAACACAAAATTTAAATGATATATTTTAGAAGTAGATATTTACAGTATAATAGAAAAACATACACTCCATAGAAAGGAATCCTACAAATCAATTTAAAAATACAGTCTAAAAGAAAATATGGGCCAAAAAATTTCACAGTAGAGGTAATTCCAGTAACAATAAGCAAAAGACAAAAAGTGCTTGATAGAAATTAAGAAATGAAAATTAAAGCCAACATAATTTTCTATTGCATGTTTGCCAAAATTGGTAAAAATTAAAAAGCGGTATGATACTAAATGATAATTTGAATAACTTGAAACTCATGAACTTTGGGGAATGTAAATTGGTATAGTCACATAGGAGAAATTTGGTGATATCTAGTAAAATTCATTTTTAGATATGTCTAGGTTGAGCCAATTATGCATATACTAAATTTGGCTGATGGCTAAAAATTAACATTCAGGCAAAGCTGAATCCCACTATCCAGAATGATGTACAAATTTAAGATGTGCAAGACACAAACTAGCATATTTAATAATATCACTTACTTTTTCATGCCCAAAGATTAAATCGTGGGAAAAGCTTTGAGTAACATATTTTCTAGTCAGAACTTTATACATGGGATTTAGAACAACAGCAATTAAAAAGAAAAAATAATTATTTACCTTATCTCCTATTCCTCCAGTTGGAAATGCAAAGCAATCATTTGCACAAGCTTTTCTGTTTGTTTGTTTAAACTCTTAACTTCGTTTTTTTTTTCTTTTAAATACTTGCTGGAAAAGTAACTGTTTTGAATGATTTTTCCAAAATTTGATTACACTGCTACTATTGATATATTTATATAAATGGCTAATTTACATATATAATTTGATATATTATAATTTACATAAGTAAATAAATTACATTAAAAGTTACTCAACAAATAGAATTAAAAAGTTAAATTAAATGTATATAGCTTTTGGGCTTCCCTGGTGGTGCAGTGGTTGAGAGTCCGCCTGCCGATGCAGGGGACACGGGTTCATGCCCCGGTCCGGGAGGATCCCACATGCCACGGAGCGACTGGGCCCGTGAGCCATGGCCGCTGAGCCTGCGCGTCCGGAGCCTGTGCTCCGCAACGGGAGAGGCCACAACAGTGAGAGGCCCGTGTACCGCAAAAAAAAAAAAAAAAGTATATAGCTTTTCAAGACTCAAAACTATAAGGATTGTCTTCTTAAAGCATTCTTATAAAGTTGGTCATTTCAAAGTTTGATATGTCTGATTATTAGTTTGATTAGTGAGAAAAAA
Organism: Aethalodelphis obliquidens; assembly: GCF_003676395.1. Taxonomy (NCBI): domain Eukaryota; kingdom Metazoa; phylum Chordata; class Mammalia; order Artiodactyla; family Delphinidae; genus Aethalodelphis; species Aethalodelphis obliquidens. The sequence goes on along the minus strand of NW_020838023.1, from coordinate 1,145,169 downwards.
GGAATACATAATTTTTCTTCAGTGCTTTCTTCTCTTTATTTTCCTTATGTCTGAACCAAAGAGGATTATCACAGTGTTATGTATGGTCGTGGATTATTTTCTGCTTGTGAATTTTAAAATGACATTCTGCTTTATATACATCCTTATTTAAATATAAAGAATTCTAAAATAAGACTTTTTCTTGCAAGACTCATGGATTAAGTGGAATTTAATAACCAAATCTTAAATATCATTCTTAAAGATTATTCTGCTAAATATTATGTATTAAATCCACCAAAGAATTCTGTAGAGCTTAAGATTATGGTAGAATATTGCTTTATTATTTAAACTTTTATTAAGGTTTTTGGTTTAAAAAAGGATATGTTTCTCTAACGTATTTGTCTTATTACTTTCTCAGTTTCCTTATTAGCAATCTAATTCCCTTTTTATTTAGCAATTTGGAAAGTTCTTACTTTTAGTACATAAAATTAACATATCTTCATTCATCATTCAATACTCTAAAATTTCACTTTAACAGTATTAAATATATACTTACATTTTAGGTGGATTTCAAAGAAATAAAGCATATAAGGACCTTCTTATTTTAGTTACATCAAAAATGCTTACTTACATTCAAAAAGTGATTTTCAGATATCATTTATATTTCTAAGCCATCTGCCTTATTGTACTATTGCTACTATTTTGCTAACCAGATATAACATCACCCTATGTGAATGCACAATTATTCATAAACAAATTGAACAGAAATTATGTTGATGCAGGGATTGAACTATTTATCTTTCATTGACCAAGGCAGAAGTTAAATAGGAGATTAGCAGATTTTGATTTAATCTTGAGGAGAAAATGATCTATGAATCCCTACATGCTGCATACACCATAGAAATACTTGCATATGTGCAAATGGGGACATAGAAGTATAGCATTTTTATAACAATGAATAATATAAGCAATATAACAATATAAATGTCCATGAGCTGGAGAATAAGTAAATCAATTTTGGAGTATACCTCCAATGGAATATCATTAGTAGTTAAAATGAATAAAGTGTGTGTGTATGTGTGTGCGTAAATATAAAAGTAAAAACGCAATGCTGGGCAAAAAATAAAGGCTTAGAAGACTTATTTTAATTGTATAATTCATGAAATGTACAGATGCTTGCAAATCATACTGTATATTGTTCATAGACGTATAGATATGTGTTAAAAATATAAATTATGTGTGAAAATAATACACTAATTGAGAATATTTGCTAGCTCTCAGTAGGGAAAGACCAGAAAGGGATTGGAGACAGACATAAAAGGAGTTTTAACTTGTTTTGCATTATTTATTTCTTAATAACAATATTAATGTGAATATGAACCAATTAATGTAAATATTAATCTGAAAATTAATCTGAATATTACTATTAATCTGAAGCAACTATCCCATAGTACCAGATGGTGAAGTTGTTGTTTTAACCTTTCTACTGTCTTGTAGATTTCAAATAGTAACTTTAAAATGTTAGAAATCCTTAAAGAAATCTGCTATATGGTGGCAGGAAAGGAATTAGATCTCAGGTTAAGTTATTCAGCAAGTCAAAAGGATTTAGGTAATTGAGGATTTTCAGTTCATTTTGTGCTCTAGAAATTTTCATTTCATCAGAGTATCAAATTGCACAAGGAATGGTGAATATTTATAGTATATATTTTTTCATACACATCTTTATTTGTCAGTTTCAAGTATTTGAGCTTTTCAATGAAAAGACTGGCAGCTGAATGTTTCCATAAAGATAAGACAGGGCTTCCCTGGTGGCGCAGTGGTTGAGAGTCCGCCTGCCGATGCAGGGGACACGAGTTCGTGCCCCGGTCCAGGAAGATCCCACATGCCGCAGAGCGACTAGGCCCGTGAGCCATGGCCGCTGGGCCTGTGCGTCTGGAGCCTGTGCTCCGCAACGGGAGAGGCCACGACAGTGAGAGACCCACGTACCGTAAAAAAAAAAAAAAAAAAAGATAAGACAGTTTTGAATATTTATTCCACCAAATTGGACTAAATTATGTTGTGCTTTGTAGCTTATATACTGTTGTCCATGTGCATTTTCACCTACAATGCAAAGTATCATAAATTATCTTAATTTACAAAGAATATCTCCGTTATACTTCATCACCAGCAATTGCCAACCACATTTACAAAGCATTCAAATTAAGGGAGGATTAATTTGGTAATAAACCTTGAAAAGAGGGCTTAATTTCCATTTTTATTTTGATAAATGATATGTGGTAAAACTCAAAAGTGGCTGAATCTTGAATAATAAACTGAATATTATGTCTGGTAAAAGGAATTCAAACTTGTTATTTTCAAGCAGGGACATTTTAAATGTAGTGTTAAGTGTGCAGATCCATACAAAGCAGTATGTCCTAAAAATTTTGTTACTACTTCTGTTGCTTCTACTTCTGTTTTTGAAAGGCTGACTTGCCTGACCATGTATTCTTTATATCTCATATATGTCATAATTTGAGTTAACAACTTCTAACCTCTTGTATGGCTCTGTTTCTGAAGCTGTTTGCATTTGCCTTATTTTAACATATTTTCCCCTGATGAGGCTGTCACAGATTGACCCATATAGGAAATTCCTGAAGGTTTTTTAACTGTCTCATAAAGTTCAGTTTCTCAACAACATTATCTTAGCTTATTTTTCAGTTGTCTCCTAGAGATAATTGCCTCTAAGAATCACACTCACTTATGAACATTATTGAACAAATGATTGTAAATTAATTAAGGTGTGTGAAATAATTCTGTTGGTTAACAGAGGAGGGAAAGATGAAGAACCCCTAGAAGAGACTAGGAAGAGCTTCTTATGTTCTCCAAGAGCTAATGTAGACCTTAACATACAGAATTATAGTGTAAATTCAGTACTTCTAGCTGTACATTTCTGGTAATTTTATGTTTATTTTGACACTCTAGGAAGTCAGTACTATAAATTAGTGATTTGTCATCAGTGAGCTAATAAATCCTTTTTTGCTTTCTAGTTCAAATTTAGATTAATTTGGTCAAGGATCTGTGCCTACAAAAGAGATACAAATCTCTTTTTGACTATCCTATGATTTAAGATGTACATAAAAAAGTTCTCCTTTTGTCAAATATTATTTGTCTTGAAATCACAGACTTCCCTAATTCATGAAGCTATCTGGAATATTTATCATAGTCCTCTAGTCCCAGAAGCTATAATTGATATAATTTAGCACCTAATTATTGTTGGTGCATTCATTATATCTTACATTTATCATACATTTATGTAATTTGTAAAACATTAAGGGCAGAAGAATTCCTTAGCTAGGGAGGTTAGATTTTGATAACTAGTGTCATGTTTGATTTACATTCTGAAGTACCCTTTTCTAGTTCTTTCAGTATCTTAATAGTGAATTGTGCTATGACTGTTTTTTAATATTCATCTTTATTAATTTTATTCTGAATACACACACAAGGTATTCTGGATCTACAGAGATTAATTATTATCATTTAAGTGATATAATTAATAATAGTAATAATAATAACTGTGTCAGCATCCCTTTGACCCAGTCCTTACCCCTGTAGTAACACGATGAAAATCAGATGGAAAGATCTACACGAGTGACCAGGGACAAGGAATAAAGAAAAATGCACGTGCTGTGCTTAAGATAGTTGTCTTTAACTCCTCTCCCGAAAGGAGGAAGAAAAAAACTTCTGCTCTTTGGAGATGGGATAGAAAGAATTCTCGGTTTTTATTCTAACCTTTGGAATGTAAATTTAGGGTTTCAATAGTCAGATTAGCCTCCTGTGTCTCCAAGTTTTATAAACTAGAGACATCTGTAAGGTTCTGGGTCTCATTCTTCCTTGAAATGTAAACACAAACCCCCTTCAGAGTTAGGTTCATCTCTGCAGTTCTCTCACTACTCAAACAGTTGTAACTTAACTTCTCAAGTGTTACACTTAGCCCAAGATCACAAGTTTCCAGCAAAAGTCATGTGGAAAGCCCCAACCCTTTAGAAATCAAAAATATGTTCTCTACACCCTACTCTTTTTTTTTTTTTCCTTGTGAGAAATTTTGAGAGTCGTACATTCTGAAGAGGGCAGAAAATAAAAATTCAGAGTTCTTCAAACTGATTACTGTGTTATATTAACTCTTGATAAAGTATATTTTAAATATAAGGCTATTTCACTTTCTTCTAAGACTATAAAAGTAAAGCAGTCCAAAGTTATATTTGCAGTGGAGACATTTGTTACTTGGATAGTTATGATTTCACATATTTTGTATGGATTTTAATTTTTCATTATTTGATCATAATAGTTACATTGGTCAGAATCTATTAGCTGCAAATCACTTGAAGCAGGCAAGAATCTTACTACTATAAGTTATGATATAGTCATATAGACCATGGGGTAGCATTGCTAAATTTGAATAATACAACAAATTCTAATTTTTGAGAGAAAAAGCTCTCTATGGTGGCTGTAAACGAACAAAATTAAATACGGTAAGAGTGATAAAACCAGGGAAAAGCATGTAATCATATAAAAAAATAAAAAGGGATGATTTGTACAGTTTTAAATTTTCCTGTTAAATTTTGTCTTTAATAAACTTGTATTTTCTCATAGGTTTTGAACTTTCACATTGTGAGGATCCTGGCATTCCACAATTTGGATACAAGATCAGTGACCAAGGCCATTTTGCTGGTAGCACTATCATTTATGGATGCAATCCAGGCTATACTCTCCATGGAAGTAGCCTTCTCAAGTGCATGACAGGGGAGAGAAGGGCATGGGACTACCCTCTGCCATCCTGTATTGGTAGGATACTGCTTTAGGTTTTCATGAAATACTTCTATGGAAGTGTTATTAAAATGTACTGTACCTTTTCAAGTTATTCAGTCTGTCCACACACAACTCATACTTTAATCAAAAAGTTAATGAATTCATAGCTCAGATTTGTGGAGAGTGAGAGGGTTCTTTTCATAATCTTACCAGTAAGTACATTCTCTTTTTTGGGTAAAAAATGGTTTGAAGCCATTATGTTTATCTTATCTTGATATAAAGTTTAACTCACTACAAAAATATGCTGAAACTCTTAATCATACACATTTATTGAATCACATTGACCAGTTTTGTTTCTTGTGTTTTTTTTGGGTTTTTTTTAGATTTGTTTTTATATACAAAATTGTTGCTTATGCTGATGATATCAAGCTAGATTAAAAAACAGTAAACTATTCTCAATAACTTCAAAGTCTTTATATACTTTTTCAAAAACTAAAAGTGCCTATGTTTTTCTTATGTGTATGTATCATGACATAATTAAATGAATTTCAGTAACAAAAGGCAATGTGAGAGTCAGTGATATCAGATATATTGCCTACATGAAGATATAGATTGATCATTTTCTCTCTTATTTGTATAGCTGGAGTACAATTTTATTGCTGCCATCTTTAGATTGATTAACTGGGTATTATGTGAGAAGAAGGGTGGATAGAAAAGTGTTGATAAAGACATCTGCTTTTTTTTTTCTTTTTTTGCTCCAATATCAAATAGGTGCCAGGCTGGAATATTAGGACAAGAAAAGATACTTAAACAATATCAAAACATTTAAACAAAACACTAACTCCTCAGTAGGGAACAAACATGATTCTTTAGCAATTCTTATTTCTGAATGGCATTTGTGGAAGCACAAATCCATTCTGTGTCAGGCCCATATGGATAAAATTGACTTAAACTTTTTTTCTTTTTAAACAGCTTTATTAAGTTGTAATTGGTATCTTTAAAAAATGCACAGGGCTTCCCTGGTGGCACAGTGGTTGAGAGTCCGCCTGCCGATGCAGGGGACACAGGTTTGTGCCCCAGTCCAGGAAGATTCCACATGTCGCGGAGCGGCTGGGCACGTGAGCCATGGCCGCTGAGCCTGTGCGTCCGGAGCCTGTGCTCCGCAATGGGAGAGGCCACAACAGTAAGAGGCCCGCGTACCGCAAAAAAAAAAAAAAAAAATGCACATGTTTAATGTATACAATTTGATGAGTTTGGAGACCTGGACCTTTTGAGACAAATCTTAATGTTTGTTAGTTGATATAGTCAACGTAGGAATCTCCACAAAACTTGAAGGAATTCAAATAGAAAAAAATGAAATGCTAGTTATTAGAGGTCTTACAACTAATTGCAGTGTTTTTGATGACATGAGTTTTCTATTGGTTTATTAAAACAGTGATTCACACAGAAAGCAAACATACTTTTGTCTAAACAGAATGCAATTACAGTGCTTTCCTTTCAGATGGCATCTGAATTTTGGATAGATTATGAGGATAATACTACAGTAACAACCTAAATTGACAAAGCTTGAGATTCTGGAACATGACCAACAATCAACCCACTGTCATTGGTTATGAGAACAATGTAGCACTGATTAGTTCTCTCTGAAGTTATGTTCTTTGATGTAAATATGAAATATATTCAGAAAATCATTAAGGGTTGCAATAGCACGGAAGTATAAACTTGTAAATACTGACTTACCATGTTGTCTTTAAAATTTAAATCATAAACAAATACATTAAAAAACATATATTTTCCTTATATGTTGAACCAAGGTGAAGACATTTTTCATATTTTGGAAAAATTTTATGCAAGTAGGACATTTGGTCTGGGATCAGAAAGAAGATTTTAATTTTGTTTGCAATGAATCAATGCACTTTATGTTTATGAATCTGCCAAGTCAAAATTTAATGACGTGACACTGCTCAAGATTTCATGTGAAGGGTAATCTTTTTTTTTTTTTAATGATGGTTGATCAGGAATAACAGCTGAAACAGTTGGACACATGGTGTGTCATGCTATGACTTCCATGAGAACAGAAGATGAAATTCTATTTTAGATGGTGTTCTTTACTGGCAATAATTAACAGCTTTACCACCTGGCCTAAAATCATAATTTTCTATGCCTATTAACCTTAAATATCTATTATGATTATATTTTTGCCTTTGCCAAATAAGAAACTTTTTCTCAATTATATGGATTATTTCTAGGTAATTATGTTTCTGTAGCTTATACATTGAGCAAACAAAAATTAATTTTTGAGACACCAAAGCCAAAGAACTTTAACCTGTACACCTTCATTTTTATCTACAAAGGTAAGACTTCTGTCAGAATATGAACCCCAGTGGTATGGTATATCACACTGGTTCATTTGAAATCAAAATACCATAATATTTGTAGCAAAGAAATATGGAAAAAGAAAGAGGTATGTTTAGATTCAAGATAAACACAGTACCCAAAATTCCAGTTTGCCTTGAAGTTGCTTAAAAATTAATCTGGAGGAATGAAGTCAAATTTGTTCTCATAAGAAATATATACCAATAATAGTGATAAATCATTAAAATGATGAAAAATGAATTATTATAGCTATACAGTTCTAGGTTATCCAACAAAATTTTTATTTAAAAAATGAGAAAAACCTCAGTAAGTGATGGTAACTTCTTGAATACAGATATCTTTTTATTCACTTTAAAAATAACTTAAGGGCTTCCCTGGTGGCACAGTGGTTGAGAGTCCGCCTGCCGATGCAGGGGGCACGGGTTCGTGCCCCGGTCCGGGAAGATCCCACATGCCGCGGAGCGGCTGGGCCCGTGAGCCATGGCCGCTGAGCCTGCGTGTCCAGAGCCTGTGCTCCACAACGGGAGAGGCCACAGCAGTGAGAGGCCCGTGTATCGCAAATAATAATAATAATAATAACAACTTAAGTTTATTATTATAAATTAAATTAAGCTAATGTTGCAATACAAAATAAACTTGCTTAGCCCTCTGTAGGTATGTGTATCAGTTAGGGTTCTCCAGAGAAGAAGGATTAGTAGATCTAGATATAGATCTGTCTGTCTATCTGTCATCAAGAAATGTATTTATTTTGAGGAACTGCCTCATGCAGTTGTGGGAGCTGACAAGCCCAAAATCCAGAGGGAAGGTCAAAAGTCCAGAAACTCCAGCAGGACTTAATGCTGCAGGCTTGAGGGAGAATATCTTCTTTTCTAGAAAACTCTGCTTTTCCTCTTAAGGCCTTCTAATTTATTGGATGAAGGCTACCCACATTATCAAGGGTAATCTTAAAGTCAACTGATTGTAGATGTTAACCAGGTCTATAAATAGCAATACCTAAACTAGTGTTTGATAAAGTAACTGGGTACTGTAGACTAGCCAAGTTGACACATAAGACTAACCATCATAGTGTGCTAAAATGTAACATCTAAAATCTTTGAAACAATTTTACCTACATGAATAGATACAGATTTGAACCATGATATTCGATATTATTAGGTCTTTTCCAAATGCTGAAACTTTCTGTCTTTGACCTTCTTTGCTCTAATAATCAAAACAAAACAAAACAAAATCCAAGATTGTTACTTCAGTCATTGAATTTGAGTAAGACAGTAACACTGCAGAGAACAAGCAAAATAAATATAGCAGTATATTCAAATATTTAAGCAAGAAGTAAAATAGTATGGATTTGGTTTATGTTTTGGTACTATGATAATCTGGAAAATTTTCAAATGTATAATGTATTACTACACTGTGGTTTCTAGGATTTAGAGATGCAGAGCAATATACTAATTAAGCAAACTATTTACTTTCTCTCTTCTCTCTTCTCTAGAAAGAGAATTCTTTCTAGATTATTTGCTTATCCAAGTAAAATCATTCCAGATATCCCAATATATTAAATATTATTAAAATGGAGAGGGAATTCCCCAGAAGACAAAATTTTTATTATATTGTATGATGATGCTTACATTTTTAATTTGATAAATTTTATAAAAATCAGAGACCGGTTTGATTTCAGTTTAAATCAAAACTGAGCTAGATTTAACTGAAGAAAAATTTAATAAAAATGCCATTTTGACTTTCGGGAGGTTAAAAGCGAAAGAGTTTAGAGTGATTTAAAGGGGAATAAAAGGACAATGAAATTTGGAAGGCCTGAGGGACTGCAGTAAAGCTTAGTTTTTCTCAGAGGTAAGGTAGTAAGATGATGAATTATTCAGCCTACAATCAACTAGCAGTGAGCAACTTGCCATCTGTTTCCCCTTTTTACATTATCATTATTTAACAACACATCTTAAAATGTTTGGAAGCCTAAACTCAGAGTTTTGAGTGTGTACTTTTTCAATTCCCTAATTAGGTTTATTATACTATTTTTATATGATCTGACTTGAGATTCTTTTTTTATTGTACAGTATGTTCTTGCTTCAATTAATACCTTAAACTGAGAAAGCATATACAAATATATACTTTCAATAAGAGGAGAAACCAATCTCTGTTTTCCTTCAGGTGAAAAAATATATACTCTTGAGAAATTTGTAGATTGTTTAGAAAGATTGGCATTAAACTGTGACTTAAAATTGAATTAATTTTTTACTAGCCGAATGCGGAGGTCGTTTTAAAGGAGAATCATCAGGAAGAATCTTATCTCCTGGTTATCCCTTTCCGTATGACAATAATCTGCGTTGCATGTGGATGATTGAGGTAGATCCAGGAAACATTGTCAGGTAAATGGATTTTATTATTTCAAAATGACCAGGGAATCTGAATTTCCCTGATCAGCCTCTATATACAATATCAATTAATATCAAGATTTTTCAATGTTTTTTAACCTTGGCAAAGAAAAACATGGTTTTTATACGTTTAAAATATGAAAAAAAAAGTATTCATAAGCATGATTTATTGATTTGTGGTCCACAACAGTAGTTCATACAGCCCCTTAGAGAGAAGCTTTTCAGTTATAAGAGGGCACACAGAAGGTGCGAATTTTTCCTACTTGTTGGCAATGCTATACTTTCAGTTCTGCATGACTTAAGATGCTGAGTCCATCATTTTGATAGGTATACAGAGTTGTGCAGATCACTGTCATGAGTTCAGCCTCATGAACATTTAGAAGAAATAAGAATGGAAGAGGACCCAGTACCTATTCCCTGTCTTCCCTAGATTTAGGCATATCTCTGAAGCATTTGCTCTCTTCCCCTTTAACCATGTTAGAGTTCTGTTCCTGCTGAGTTTAGTTAGGTGGCTCACAGTTCTTCACATAATTTCCTCTTAGATGATGGCAGAAACGTAGCCTCCTAAATTAACACCAGTCAGGTTTCCAAGGTGCACCTGCTCTCAGTTCTAGTTTAACTATTATTGTTATGACTAGGGATGAATTAGTAAATGAACAAATTCCCCTTGACATATGAGCTAACTATTGTGTTATCACTCACAAAACAGTGACATTAAGAATTGCTGCTCGGGGCTTCCCTGGTGGCGCAGTGGTTGGGAGTCCGCCTGCCGATGCGGAGGACGCGGGTTCATGCCCCGGTCCGGGAGGATCCCGCATGCCGCGGAGCGGCTGGGCCCGGGAGCCATGGCCGCTGGGCCTGCGCTTCCGGAGCCTGTGCTCCGCGGCGGGGAGGCCACAGCGGTGGGAGGCCCGCGTATCGCAAAAAAAAAAAAAGAATTGCTGCTTTATATAAATGGATTTTCGAACAGGCTTATGGGTGATGAAGGCAGTTTTATGGGAAACCAATATTGTCCTTCAAATAACATGCTGCAAGGTGTACTCCATGTATTGTTGGATGCAGTGTGAACTGGTACATTACTTTTGCAAGGCAATTTGCAGCTACAAATTGAATCGAACCTCAGTCTACTTTTCTTTAAGATACGTCACGTATTGTTTTATTTTAAATATTAGAAATAGTAAATGTGAAAATACTAAATTCAACAGAATTCTGGGATTTTTAAAAACTAAAGAAAAATATTTGATATTAAATTGCAACCCAGATCACATATCACACATGAATGTGGTGTGTGTGTGTGTGTGTGTGTGTGTATATATATATATATATATAGAGAGAGAGAGAGAGAGAGAGAGAGAGAGAGAGAGTTGAGCATGTTGATATAATTGGATTTCTAATTTTTGGCATTAGGTGCAAAAAAATCAGACATTAATTTTGTCTAGATTAGACACAAAGCAAAATAGATTTAACATGAAACCTTTTTTTTTTTCCTTTTTTGTGCATTTTTTTGGGGGTAGACACTTTCACATTAAGGAAGTTCCCTTTTACTCCTAGATTACTGGGTGTGATGATTATGAATGGATACTGAATTTTTAAAATACTTTTTGTGTATATTGAGATCTTCATGTGATTGTTTTCCTCCTTATATCTGCCACTGTGGTGAAATGTAATCGTTGGTTTTTGAATGTGAACAATTTTTGCATTTGCGGAATAAACCTCATTTGAGTCTGATAAAACAAACAAGAAACTTGAAACAGTGGAAATGACACATACTATGGAATTAGATAACTTGAGTTCAATTCATGACTCTGCCACCTTTGGGCAATCTTATTTAATCTATCTCAACCTCATTTGCTACTTTTGTAAAGTTGAGATAAAAATTGTTCCTGCTTCATTGGGTCATGGTAACAATTAAAGGAAGAAAATCGATGTAATGCATTTTGCACAGTGCCTGGCACATATGAGATCCTCTAAGTGTCACCTGCCATTGCCACAGTTAAAAGTCATGAACACTGAAAAGAATGTACAGATCTTCCTCGGGTTACATCCTGATAAACTCAACGTAAGTTGAAAATATCATAAGTTGAAAATGCATATAATATAACTAACCTACTGAACATCATTGCTTAGCCTAGCCTACCTTAAACATGCTCAGAACACTTACATTAGTCTACAGTAAATCATCTAACACAAAGTCTATTTTATAATAAAGTGTTGAGTATCTCACGTAACTTTATTGAAAACTATAGTGAAAGTGAAAAACGGAATGGTTTTATGGGTATATTATGGTTGTAAATGTATTGGCGGTTTGTCTTTGTGATCTTGTGACTGACGGAGCTGTAGCTCCCTGCCGCTGCCCAGCATCGTGAGAGAGTATCATACAGCATATCACAATTGGGAAAAGATCAAAATTCAAAGTACAGATTTTACTGAATGCATATCTCTTTTGTACCATCTTAGAGCCAAAAAATCCTAAATTGAATCATCATAAGTCAGGGATAGTCTGTATACCTAAAGTTTTTATAATTTGCAGAGGTGATGTAATAGTACATTTAATCATATTCTAAAAAAAAATTATACTGCTCAAGAAAAATTCATTAAGTTTATATATGCAGTTTACATAATTCATTTTTATCTGATAGAATAAAAGGAATATCTAGTAGAAGCAAGATGAATATTTGTTATATTCTTTATTTAAAACTGAATCCATGTTTAAGATAATCAGAGATATATGGTTCTCCCACAGCCTACAGTTTCTTGCTTTTGATACGGAAGCATCGCATGATATACTCCGAGTTTGGGATGGTCCACCAGAAAATGATATGCTTTTAAAGGAAATTAGTGGTTCTCTTATTCCTGAAGGAATCCACAGCACCCTCAACATAGTAACCATCCAGTTTGACACGGACTTTTATATCAGCAAATCTGGATTTGCAATTCAATTTTCAAGTGAGTTATTTTTTTTATTTCTTAAATAAAAAATAGGAGTGCTATTTAAATAGTTCTGTTTACTGCTCAAAACTTTAATTTTAAAATTTTAATGATCTTAAATATTCCTCTTTCTAGTCTTATTATTCATCTGGACTTAAGGTAAAACATAAGAAAAAGAAATACAATTAACTTTTAATTAATTAATTATTGAGACCTTCTCTCCAATTGTCAAACCAATTTTCCATAAAGATGGTGTTAAAATAATTCAGCAAATGAAATAATTACATTATACAGCTTGTAATTTGAATTTACCATAAAATTATATTTTAAAATGTACAAATTTTGGAGATAAGGAAGGAAATGAATATTTGCCATTAAAAGAGAAGCAACCCTACATTTTTACTAATTTTATTTTTCTTCTGTTAAAGATCTTAATTATATATTCACAGGAAGCTTTGACAAAATATTTTAGATCTACTATTAAATTAAAGATTTTCTACAACAATGAAATATCATTCATTATAATTACTATTGTTCATGGGCTTTTTCCTTTTTTTTCTTTTTATGACACTGCTAAGTGGTTAAATATATGCTGTTCTGTAAAACGGATTTTGGTTTAATGGCTGGAGAAAATAAATGAAAACTCAAAAATTTTAGTTGCTATTTTTTCACTCTTATTACCAACACACATTATTTCTTTGAGAAAAATATCTAAGGAATCTTCTAATTGTATAGCCTTAAAAAGTCCTATTAATTGAAACTTGCTGAGATTTCCAACATCATCTATGGGAAGAGTGCAAACCAGTATTCTTCAAATGTGCCTTCATTCAAATCCTGTCTTCTTACTAATTGCTGACTTTGGACACCTCACCTCATCACCTGAGTCTGAGTTTTCTAATTTACATAGGAATAATAATGCTCATCTCATAAATAGATTATTAGGATTTAACATGATCACATGTGCACAGTTCTTAGTATTGAGTAGTAAATAGTGCCCAGTGAACTATTATCGTTATATGAATAAATGTAAAATTGGAACCCTTTAGAAAAAGCATGAAGGACTTTTTTAATGACTGGCCCGAAAATATACCACTTTAGATTAACAACTGGTCAATAAAAATATATAATTAACTTGACAGACCTTTTGTTCATGGAAGACAGTTGTTTGGCATAATCAACTAAAGTAAATGAATTGTTTTGTTATAAATAAGACTCATATGAGAGAGGTGTACATCAGCAGAGTCAGTATCTTTCAATTTGTACCCTTAGTGTATCTTTTGAGACAAAGAAAAAAGGAATGAAAAATAAGAGAATGATTATGTAATTAATGAACATAAATGGCTTGTAATTCTGAAACACTTATAAATGAAACATTGTTCATATTTATATCTTCTATTTTCTACTGTTTATTTCTTTTTTATTTGAAGTTAGGAACAATTTGTCAGCAAACTGCTTATGATTGCTGTTCAATTTCATTTATTTATAATGGTAGTTTGGCAACCAACAGCTCTCCTTTCATTTACCTTAAATTAGTAAGGTTTTACACTTACATGGTTATTTGTGATTAAATATCTGAATGCAGTCATGTGAAAAGGTGCTTCAGGCTCTTGTTTGTGAATGCCAAGTACATCTGATTAATAGAAACAGACTGTTTTATATGCATTTCTGGAATTTTTAATGCACATTTGTCTGTGAAATTAGCAATACATTTTTATATTTATTGCATTTGTAGGGCATATTAAAGTTATGGAAACAATATGTATCATACCAGAGTTTTAATAAATCTGCCTCCATAATATTCTTTTAAGATGCATACAAATGTGTACTACTGATCTGAGACTAAAAACCTATTCATTGAGATAAAATTACCTGGAGAGTTAATATATTGTGAATAGCATCAATCAATGAAAATTAGTCTCTGGGTTGGAGATCTTCTGTAACTTATGCCTATACAGCTTTATAAGTGTTCAGATTTCAAATGTGAAAATAGTTTTTTCATGAATGAGGTCTTGCTTGGTGCCAAGAACCGTAAGTAGTTTGTATGATCTATTTAATCCTCACAGAAGCCATATGAGATATGTTGTATCATCCCCATTTACCAAACAGTACACTGAGGTTCAGAAAGTGAGTTAATTTGTTCAAGGTCACACCCTAGCAGATGCCTGCAGCTGTGACTCAAATCCACCTATGTCTGAAAGGAGATTAACACTGTGCCTGGTGCATAGTAAATACTTAGCAGTTATTACTACTCTTTTGCTATCCTTATTTATTCTTTATTAATATTCTAGAGGAAATACAAAGATTTTCATTATATGTTATTAGTTACAATGAAGTTCTACAATTTAATCAGCTTGTCTTTCTGATTATCCTTACAAGAACCACATCTAAAGTCACACTTCCAAAAAGCAGATGATTTATACAAGTGAAGCAGTGAGAAGGAATAAAGGAAAGGTGGAGTGTGTACATTCCTGCCCGCTCTGGCTAAAGTCATTTTGCCCTATAGGAAGACAGACTAATTTTAAAGTGGAACTTGAAATAAAGAGTTTTATGTAAAGTCATCTAATTGTCAAAGAAAACAACTAATCTTAAAGAGAATATTAAGGTCTGTAGTCCAATAAATCATGACTATGGGTCAAATTTGGCTTGCAGGTGAAAATTTGCCACTTGAGTGTTTTACCTGAATTCCTTTTCCCAAGATAAATCTATCTCATGTTACCCATTTATTCATTTGTTCATTCGTTCATTCTAGGAGAGTCTATTAAAGGACCAGATAGTAAGCATATTTATCTCCAGCTATTTCTCGAGTGCATCTTTCCTTTCACTTAGGCAAATCTTCTTAGTTACATAAACACACGCACACACACACACACACCCTGTACTGTTTTCTGTCCCTAAAGTTTCTTTTACTTTAATTTTTTTCTAAGTCTTGCTCATTCTTCCAGACTCAGCACCAAGACCTCTCTTTATAAAATATTTTCTGACCTCTGTATAAAACATTTTTAAATGTTTATAAAACCATCTCTTTTTAAAACATCCTCTGACCTCTCTTTATAAGACAAATTCCAGCCCATGCTCTAGGCACTAGCTATAATTTTTTTCCAAATAAAGATGTGAAAACATGGTTTATGATTTCATTGTTCTGAAGATGTTTTAATTATACGAACTTTGCCTCTCTAAATGTCCGTAAAGAGCAAACATTCTATTTAGGGTGATCATGTAATTTATTGTTCAAATCTAAGATAACTTTTGAGAGTAAAAGGGGACACTTAAAAATTAAGCTGGGGCTTCCCTGGTGGTGCAGTGGTTGAGAGTCCGCCTGCCGATGCAGGGGACACGGGTTCATGACCCGTTCCGGGAAGATCCCACATGCCGCGGAGCGGCTGGGCCCGTGAGCCATGGCCACTGAGCCTGCGCGTCCGGAGCCTGTGCTCCACAACGGGAGAGGCCACTGTTGTGGCCTCTCCC
>NW_020838023.1:1058285-1129152 GCF_003676395.1 Aethalodelphis obliquidens | reverse complement strand
AAAAAAAAAAAAAAAAAAAAATTAAGCTGGACAACAGGCATAAACTAGAACAATAGTAGCCAAATCAGTTTGTATCATTATTTTAATTGTCAGATTTTCATTCTGTTCCCATTCCACCCACCATCACCACCACAGTGCCTGTTCCTTTTTTGAGCAAAGAGCTAAGTGTCAAATAATAACTTAAAAGAGGAATGAATCAGGAAATAGCAGCAAAACAGTCTTAAGCAACAAAATGCAACCAACAAAATGGATTTCAGTGAACTTGGTGCAAAGTGAATTTAACTGAAATGTAGGTCACATACCAGCTTCATAATCACTGTCAAGCCACTATCAGCAGCCTCATGCCTTCTATTTCATGATCTAGTCAGTCTTTGTAGTCTTTTGCTTTGCCTCTTCGTGTTATATTCTGCAAGACTCTTTTGCTTAATCACAGCTACTTAAGTCTGACGTGGCTACCTCATGCTGTCCTATGTTCTGCCCTTGGTTCTCAGCAGTCAGGCTCTATATATATCTCCTACTTTAATTTGTAATCTGCTTGTCTCATCCCACTTTAGTTCCTCAGCGAGGACATCTTTAAGTATCATGCTGTCATTTGCCCACAGAATAGTTGATTTTGACAGAGCATTTTCTGTGCTCTTCACTCTTTGACATCTCTTTTAAGAATATGCCCCTGCTGGATAATACAAAATACCAAGGGCCATATCTTATACTGTTGAAAATTCTCAAGGAGATGGATTCCTTAGTCATGAGACGTTGATGTCTCCCGGCCTTAAAGGACTGCATGGTGCCCCTGCATTTGTTCCCATCCTCATTATTACTGCCTGCACTGCTGTAGCAGTCGACCAGCCACTCACTTCATTGTCTCTCCAGCCAGACTTTTCTCTACATTTCCACCTGACTGATGTTTTGAAAATATAAATCAGACATCACTCCTCTGTTTAAAATTATTTTATGGCTACACAGTCATAAGTTCAAAACTGTGGAATTACATTTAAAGCCTCCACAATTTGCACCCAAATTATCTGCCAGCTTCATCTCTCACTATTCAGTTACATACATCTAGTCATCTAACTGCACTGTCCTGAAAAGACATTGACCTTTCACATTTCTGCTTCTTTTGCAAACTCTCTTCCATGTTCCTGGAACACTTAAGTCCACATTCAAAAATCCATAATCATTTTCCAAGGCCCAGGTCAAATGATACTTTAAGTACTAATGAACTTCTAGGCAGAATTAGTCACTCCCATATCTGCAGTGCCCTGGCACTATGTGTGTATTATATTAGAATGGCTGTATATCCTCGTTTGCCCAAGACAGCCCTGGTTTATGCCTATTTTCCTGGCATCCTGACTTGTTTGACATTTGGTCTGTATTTTCCATTTTCAACAAAGTATCATTATTAATAGTTCTGTTAAAATAGCCAAGGTGTATTTATTAGCTATTGTCTTTGATCTCATCTAGTAATGTGTGAGATATACTCCCAGTGCTCAGAGTAATTATAATACATGATTAATTTTGAAAGACAAATACTGATAACCCATCTCTATTTTCCAGTCCTATGTGGATGCCAGGTAACTTACACTTCCCCTTCATGGGTAGCATATAGAGCTCTTGTAGATGAAATGAAAATATTCTCAGATATTAACATCTAACTCATTCTGATCTTAGATGGTATTGGGAGAACTATTTGATACTGTTGCCCTGCCAGCTATTTTGTATGACAGCAAGTTATGTCATAATCTATTCTGTGGCTTGAAAGATACATAAAGCTGTCAGGCCATGAGTTGGCCAGATCACTGAGAAATATGTATTCTTGAAATATCCACAGAAGTAGAGGTTGCACAGATGTGCTGTAGAGCTATAGTCTGAATGTTCTTGCCATGAGTGTTTGTTATTTATTTTATAGGATAAATTAAGAATTATTTATTTTATCATACTGTTTTATTATTTTACAATAGACATTTATGGCAGCAGTAGGATAGAAAGTACATACTGAATATTCATTTCTTAAGAAAGCTTAATTCCACCAAGATTTCTAAAAGAAAGTTCAGCTGAAGGAGACCGTCAGGAAGACCCAGCAGAGATCAACAAGGATGTCAGACAAACTTATTCCTGCAAAATTTGAAACTAAACCCAAAAAGATAGCAGGAAAGGAGCTAGAAGAATTTTTGTTTATTATGATTTGTGAATCAAAGCATTTTAGTACATCCAGAAACACATTTTTTAAAAAGTGGGGAGTTCCACATGATCCCATTTCAATTAAACATATTTAGGTAAATTGTAAAAATATTTTTAGAGGGTAAATCATGTACTGATTGGTTATTTTTCTATACAATCAAAAAGTAGTAGAATACAGAAAAAAATGAGACTTCCTTGGCTTGTATATTATATTAACATTCTTTTAAGCTACAGAGGGGCAATTTTATATTCTAAAATATGAAACATAATTAAATGGTGATTTGGAGCCATGATAATACATTAACAACATCTTTGTCATTTTAAAGTACTTGATGTATTAAATTGATTATTATTATGATTATTTTAAAGTACCTATCTACTATAGCTATGTTCTTTTCAGTTGAATTATTTCCTAAATAAAATTTCTCCCTGGTTTTAGATTTATCCCTGGGACCCTGATATCATTGGTATTAATAGACCAATTTTTCCTAATAACTTGTTAACCTCATGTGAAATGGGATATTTTGATTGAGAATGTAGTATATATGATATTAAACATGAGATTTAGACCTAACAGTATATTAATATTTTAAGATATGGATACTTGATATTTTTATTTTATGAACAAATTGCCTACAAATTTTAATATGATAAGTTGTTGGAATACCTGCTTGGATTAACTACATGGTTCTTAGACTTTTATTACTTACATATTAAGGATTTTTTACAAGTTGCTCATAATGTCTGCTAATCATCAAAATTTTTTTTTTTAATTTTGTTGTGCTAATCATCAAAAACCCCAATGACAAGAGTCTGTCATACAGAGTGAAGTAAGTCAGAAAGCGAAAAACAAATACCGTATGCTAACACATATATATGTAATCCAAAAAAAAAGAAAAGGTCATGAAGAACCTAGGGGCGGGATGTGAATTAAGACTCAGACCTACTAGAGAATGGACTTGAGGACACGGGGGCGGGGAAGGGTAACCTGGGACAAAGTGAGAGAGTGGCATGGACATATATACACTACTAAATGTAAAACCGATAGCTAGTGGGAAGCAGCCACATAGCACAGGGAGATCAACTCAGTGCTTTGTGAACAACTAGAGGGGTGGGATAGGGAGGGTGGGAGGGAGGGAGATGCAAGAGGGAGGAGATATGGGGACATATGTATATGTATAACTGATTCACTTTGTTATAAAGCAGAAACAAACACACCATTGTAAAGCAATTATACTCCAATAAAGATGTAAAAAAAAGAAAAACAGTAACATCTCAATTAAAACAAAAGAAAATTGATGATGAAAATGCAACTTGTACACAATGTATGTTAACATACATGGGGATCATGTGGTGTCATTGACCATGTGAAAACTAGAAGACATAAATCTGTTTTAAAAAAAGCATGACTTTTCATTTAGAACAAATGAAAACTCTACTAATTTCATCACTTTATGTTCTAAATTCTCTTCTGCATATATGAAAAGTGTTAACATGCCAGCTTCCTTAGCAGAAGAACTTCCCAAATAGTTAAATGAGTCCAATCTTATATGTCACATCAGTAACATTAATCACCTCAAATATTTTAATTCCAGCAAAAGTTTTTCTTTTTACCTCCATTTTATGAAGCAGAGTATAGTCTTTGAAAGTTCATTGTGATAAAGATGAAACATCTCATATTATAAATTTAGTTACAATTTTAACATTTCAATAATTAAATTTACTTAGACTTATTTTATGGTCCAGCATATATTTTTCTAAAAGAACCATGTGCATTTGAAAAGAATGTACACTTGCCATTATTGTGAATTAAATACCAATTAGATACAGTTGGTTGATAGCATTGTGTTTGAAGTGTTCTATATTATTACTGATATTTTGTCTACTTTTTTTTTAATCCACTAATGAAAGAGTAGCATTGAAATGCCCAACAGCAATTGTGGATTTGCCTGTTTATTCTTTCTATCTTATCATGTCCTGTCATGTTTGTGTATCATGAAGATCTGTTACTAGGTGTTTACATTTGAGATGCTATGCCTTCTTAATGAGTTGACTGTTTCATTACAATGAAGTAGCTTTCTTTTTCTCTGGGAATTTTCCTTGTCTTGAAGTTTGCATTGTCTGATATGAATATCTTATAATTAGTGTTTGCATGGTGTTTCATTTAGCATCCTTTTAACTTGTCTTTATATTTAAAGTAGGTTTCTACTTTAAACAGCACATGATTGAGATACTACTTGCTTGAGTCTTGTTTTTTTATACAGTCTGAAGATTTCTGCCTTTTAATTGTAGTCTTTATTTTTTTTCATCTTTATTGGAGTATAATTGCTTTACCATGTTGTGTTAGTTTCTGCTGCATAACAAAGTGAATCAGCTATATGTATACATATATCACCATATCCCCTCCCTCTTGCATCTCCTTCCCACCCTCCCTATTCCACCCTTCTAGGTTGTCACAAAGCATGGAGCTGATCTCCCTGTGCTATACAGCAGCTTCCCACAAGCTATCTATTTTATATTTGGTAGTGTATATATGTCAGTGCTACTCTCTCACTTTGTCCCAACTTCCCCTTCCCCCGAATTGCAGTCTAAATCATTAGACCCTTCACACATAATGTAATTGTTATGGTCCTGTTTGGCTGCTGTATTGCTATTTACTTTTATTGGACCCACCTGTGCATTTCCACCATCATTTTCTTCCCCTCTATTAACTTATTGGCTAAACATTTTGGAGGTGGGGGTGTACTTGCTCTAATAGTAATAGCATATATCTAGGATCAAAACCTACCATTAACTTCTATTACACACGTCATATGTAATGAAAGAATGAGAGTGTATTTACATTTTCCCCTTCTTTCCTTTCGACTATTGTTTCCATTTATCTTACCTCTATTTATATTAACACCACAATACATTTTTTAAACTTGAAGCAAACAATTATCTTTTAAATATTTTTTAAATGAGACAAAGATCACATATCAAAATTATAGTGTTAAGGATAAGACTTTGTTTTGTGATAATAATACAAATATAAATTTTGGTGACACACAACTTCATGGCAAAAACAAAGCTCTTATAAAATTAAGAAACAGATATATACTTAGAATTGGTTGTGGTGTACATGTAATTCATAACTGCAACCAAGCAAATTCTACGCCTCACAATAAAACTGTCATTAAAATTTACAAATATTTTTATATATATCAAAATAATTGAATTACATTTTTTGTATGTATGAAAAAGTAATGCTGATTCAAAAATAAATAAACTTTAGTATGTCAGTACCAGGTTCTGTTTTCGCTACTCATTGTCATTCAGACCTAGAAAAGTTTGCATCTCTGAAGCACTTTTTCATAATCAAGCAAAATGCCCTACTATGGTTTTGAAAATAAAACCTTTAAATTTGGTTGATTTATATTAAAATCATATGAAAATCTTTAATCAAAATATTCAGTTATTGGCATGTTAAAGATCTTCAGCTTTTGAAAATTTTGGTGGATTATAATTATTGAAACAAAGTTTGGAAATAGGAAGACGTTTAAATGCTATTTTTATGAAAAAGTTAAAACACTGTATAAAATTAAAACTTGAAACTATTATTGTCCTGTAGCATGATTTGACTTGTGAAAAGAGAGTATCTTTTGATGAAGTTCTTATTTTTTAATCAGATTGAATTTATATTTTATACTATAATGGAATAAAATTGAGAAAACATACAATTATACAGCTTACAAGTGAACTATTCCAAAAAAAATCATAATTTAAGACAACTTGATAAGTTTTATATTATAAAATTTTTTGTCAAAGGTATCTGAAAAGAAGTAAAAATTTACTATCTGTGAAAATACTTAAGCTGAAATATTTACACATTGTTGTATGAAATAAAATCAAATTGAAACTTTCCTCTATTTTAAAGAATTAGTCCTACCAGATACCTCAATACCTATAAAGAAAAACCTTTCTCAATTAAAAATAGTATGGCCGGTAGAGACCTCTGTTAACATGCCAACGATTTAAAATGTATTAAAAATACCTTTAACAATACCAATAAAAATAAGAATATATTGAAAACCACATACTTAAGAAAAAATAGTAAAATGACATTAAATATGCCTAGGAAACCAATTAGAGAATGTACGTTTGTACCACAAATGATCATTTTGCTTATCTTATTTTTAATGTTTAATTAACTCATATAAAGATGTTTTTGTGTGCACAGACATGGCATTTTAATTTTTTAGAAATTATTTTTAGTAGTTTTTGCGTAGATACTTATTTTGAAAAGTTCATCAATGTAATATTATCAATCTGGTAAATCAGTACATATTTTTAATTACATAATTTAAATTACTTTTAGCTTTTTATTTCATGCCCACAATTTTTCACTTTCAATGACAAATGTCACCTGATTTTAATAAACATTTTATTATATTAAAGACATATACACATCTGCTGTCCCTCTTAGACTGTGTTCCTTTGAAGCGCAAGGTTTATCCTATTAATATTTGTTTCACCAGAACTTGGCATTGTACCTGGTATTTAGTACTTAGTAAATGTTAAATGAATCTGATTGAGTAGGAAATTTTTTAATAATGTAAAATTAAAGGCACACTGGTATTATATACTGTCAGTCAAGACTAATGTAAAACAATATTTATATGTTTTTACTCTTTTTTTGCTCATTAATTCTGGTGATCTCCAAATATTAGAATTCAATTCTGAATTAGACTTCTATATAATCCTTTATAATCCTTGGATATAAAATCAGTTTCCTGTCTAGGTACCTTTGACAGTCTTCAACCTAACATGCCTTTTGATTTCAAAGAAATTAGACCAGTGATTTTATTTTCACTTTTGTCCATGTATTAGAGAACAAGAATCAATGATGGTATGGAGGTGTTGGCTCTTATTACAGTTCATCCCCAATATAAAACATACTTGGCTTATAGTGGGTGCACAACAATTACCTGGTGAAATAAATGAGTAAATATGTATTTTAAAAAGGTATTTCTATATAAAGTACTTGGAATATATTATAACACTAGCTTTGTGGTTTCTTTTGCATTGGCAGCTTTGTTTCCATCCAGGGTTGATAGGAGGAAAATCTCTTGTCATGCTGCTATCTACTTTAACCTGACTTGCCATATCATTAGATGTACCCTTAGAAACATAATGAAATTCTAAAGATAGCCACGTTACTGAGTAGCTAGCAGAGTGTAGGCCTAATAATGATGTTGAACATTCTTTGTAAAATTGATGGATCTTGTACAAAGCAGGGACTCAGTCAAGGGCAAAATTCTCCAGGGTGAAATCCACCTCTAGGTTACCATCTGCATTTCACATATTTTCCGATTGATTTGATTCTATGGGATTTCCTTCCAGGTTAAATATTCCCATTACCCAGCTTGATTTCCTTATAGGTAGTGAAGTGGAGAATATCGTGTCATTTCTTAGTCAATACAAAAATATAAGGCAATAAAACTGGAAGAGTGTAAGGCCTTGTGAATACCAAATCTGGACTGTGACCTTGCTGAAGTTTCTTGACATATTGAAAAATAATATACAACAACTTCTTAGACAAACTACACAGTGAATAGTAAAATCTAGTGGTCTTTAAAGATTTATCTCAGAGTTTATATTTTCATAGAATTATACAATATAATTGTTAGAATAGAACTTTAAGATTATTTTCTAATACTAAATCAGGCAGGTAAAAAATTATTACTATGTCAATTTTACTGATGAGGCAGTTAAAATTCAGGGAACTAATACAACCTGGTCAATGTCGCTTTCTTACAACAGTACAGATTACAGTACAAGTCTTCTGCTTTTGATTTTATCCAACTGTATAGAATCTAAGGTTTTTCTCTTTTGAAAGTTCTTGAGATAAACAAGTTTATACCAAAGTGTCTACTTTCTGAATGGAAAGGACACACAAGAACTTATGAGTGATTTAAGTGTATTTATTCTTTGTTGCACAGAGCAATGCCATAAGCAAACTGGACTGTTAATTTGCCCAAGGTCACCAAGATGGTAATTCAGACATTATCTCTGAATTATCATCCATAATATAGTTGAAACTTATACATGTGCTAGTTAGGACTGTGAAATATGTATTAGGTGAGGTGCGCATTTCCAATTAAATTATACGCTCAATTAGATGAAACAAATATAAAATGAGAAGTCAGAAGTATATTTACAGTACTGATGAGTTGTAAAAATGGTGAGAACTCAGTCATTTTCTGTAGTATTTAGTGCTATCAGTATTCTGAAAACAGCCTCAGGTTATCCAGATAGATTAATTAAAGCAAATTAAAATGTAATATAAATGTTGTTACTGCAGTCTTGGAATAAGTGTTTCCCAGTGTCAAACAAATGCTAAATTATAAACAAACCTTAAGCATACATTGAAATGACTAGTTGTAATTTTGTTCATTCATTCATCCATTCATTCATTTCACACACTTTTTTAATAAAAAAATTTATTAAGCACGGGCTTCTTATTGCTGAGCAGGCTTCTTTTGTTGCGGAGCACGTGCTCTAGGCTCAAGAGCTTCAGTAGTTGTGGCACATGGGCTGAGTAGTTCTGGCTTTTGGGCTCTAGAGCACAGGCTCAGTAGTTGGGGCGCATGGGCTTAGTTGCTCCGTGGCATGTGGGATCTTCCTGGACCAGGGCTCAAACCG
Organism: Aethalodelphis obliquidens; assembly: GCF_003676395.1. Taxonomy (NCBI): domain Eukaryota; kingdom Metazoa; phylum Chordata; class Mammalia; order Artiodactyla; family Delphinidae; genus Aethalodelphis; species Aethalodelphis obliquidens. The sequence continues at coordinate 1,120,290 of NW_020838023.1, read as the reverse complement.
GTGTCTCCTGCACTGGCAGGCGGGTTCTTAACCACTGCGCCACCAGGGCAGTCCCCCACACATATTACTTGAACTTTTTTTTTTTTTCATTGAAGTATAGTTGATTTACAGTGTTGTGCCAGTCTCTGCTGTACAGCAAAGTGACTCCGTTACACACATATAGACATTCTTTTTTTATATATTCTTTTCCATTATAGTCTATCACAGGATATTAAATGTAGCCCCCTATGCTGCTCAGTAGGACTTTGTTGTTTATCCTTGATGAACTGTTTTTAACTATTGTGAAAGATTCTCTTCAATGTCTTACATATAAGGGCAATTTATTCCTAGGGTATAGCAATGCTTGATTTGATGAGATCCCATGTTGCTTAACAATAAATGCAGTAACTCTTTCAGTGGATTTAGACTATTGGTGAAGATTAAAAGCATTGTAAAAACAATTCCTAAGAAAAGCTAATGTAAACTTTCTTAACTTGAGCATAAACTCTTTTTTTAATTTACATACACTTATATATAATTAGCATGTTAATAACATCTTGAAAAATTATTTTTACTGTACATGATACTGTACATGATAAGTAGTTATAAAATGGTATTACTTTTACATATCTATTTTTTTCACACCCTGAGTCATGAGAATTTTTAAGAAAAAACTATTATGGATACAAGTGGTTTTTGGTGGAATAGAAACAGTTCAATTTTAAAGGAAAAGTTTGTCATTACAAATTTATTTCTGACCTATTATAATAACCAGATATAAAAATTCATTTTGTTAGAAGTAAATGCTACCATACAGATTAAAATCACTTGCATAAAAAATAAAGTAAAAATTACAAGATTTTGTATGTTTGCAAATGTTCAGTTTATTTCTTATGTCAGGATTTTACATTCTATGGTGAATTTATTTCTAACAAAAGTATTTGTATCTGGGTATTATATTAAATTAGAAATAAATTTGCAATGAGAAATTTTTACTTTCAAATGGAACAATATTTATTTGATTTTATTGATATCAGTAGCATAGGAAAAAATTTTATACACAGGTGAAATTTAATAATTTTTACATTTTTATTTACAAAAATTTGAAAATTAAAAGATTTTATAATTTTGCAAGTGTTTTGGACATGGTAAGCTGAGGGGCCTATTAGATATACAAGAAGTTAAATAGGCAGTTGAATAGAATGGTCTGAAGCTCAGGAAAGACATTAAGACTGAATGTATAAATTTGGGAAGCATTCAACTAAAAACAGCATTTAAAACCATGGGATAAGGTGAAGTTATCCAAGGAGAAGTTGTAGAAAGATGGGAGCAGAACCATTAAGAACTAATCCCTGAGGTACTACAGCTCTCAGTCATTGGGTTAACAAGGCAGGGATAGCAAAAGATACCAAAAAGAGCAGCAAATAAGCCAGAAAAGAGAACTAGCAGTCTGATGACTGAGAAGCCAAGAAAAAAAGTGCTGTGACAAATGTTGCTAAGATTTTTCTGAAAAAAGAAGGCACTAAGTTATCATTGAATTTGGCAGCCTAGATTTAACAAGGACAGTTTAGTGAATATGTCTGATGAATGGCAGATGAAACTGGAGACAGTTGTATAGATATCTCCCTCAGGACAGATGTTTAATAGGTTTCCTACTAAAGAAAGGAGGGAAATGAGAAAAATAGCTAGAAGAGAATGGGAATGTAATGAGGATTTTGGTTGTTTATTTAAGATGGAAGTTGTAAGCCACATTTGTATGTTTTTGAGAATGACCCAGTACAAAAGGAAAACCTAGTGATTCAGAAGAGATGAAAAATCTTCAGGAATGAAGTCCTCGAGAAATAGAAAGGTTTTAATACCAGCAGGACAAGAACTAGGGTTAGCCTTACATAGAGCAAGGGCACCTTCTTCGCTGCTACGGGAGAGGAAGTAGAGAATATGGATGCAGACACCAGAGATTTGGTGAGGGTGCGCCTATCTTATTGCTTCTACTCTCTTAAAGAACTGTAAGGAAGGAAATCAGAAAAAAAGAGAGGACAGGAAGAACAAGAATGAGAAAAACAATTGGAGGGGAAATGTTCTTGTTACTGTAATTACTTAATACCATTTGACACATGCATGGCTAAATTTGGCATATATCAGGTTAAATTTTATTTTTATTACTTCTAGTAATACCCGCAAAATAACCTTGAGTCTTTCTTTTCTGCTTCCCTTTATGGTGAAATATCAGGAGCAAGAAATTGTTTGTGTGTAATGAAGGGTTATAAACTGTTCTTGCCTTTCTGTTTCAATGTAAGTCTAACTTTTTTGCCCAAGTCTTTTGTTAATAAACAACGGTCAGAGTTCCATTAGTAGGGCATGGCTTTTCATTGTTTTATCTGGTAATGGGATAGGTTTGTGCTGAGACAGTATACCCTAATGGCTAAGAGCCCTGCTGTTTCTTGATTCAAATTCCAACTCTACTAAGAGCAAACATTTAATATCATGGAGACTTATTTTACCCATTTAAAATAGGGATAATAATACTTCATAACGATTTGTGTTTTAGCCTAAGAGTATAAACTTAGCTTCTAGTTAAGTGTTTTGCACAATGTATGCTCTCAATACAGACAATAATAGTAATCATCATTATTTTATTGGTATCTATTCTGATTGCCCTTCACCTTGAACAACTACATCTCGTTCTTAGATACACAGATTTATTTCAGTTTGACAAAATATACACCAATGGAATCCTGTGAATAAGACTGTATTGTTAATATCTGTGAAATTTTTTGTAAGTAAGAAATTAATACATTTAAAGCTAAGTGTTACAAACATCTAGGTTTTTGGACTATTCCAATCAGAATGATAGGCAGGTAGGTAGCTGCTCTTCTGATTTTAAAATGACAATAAAGATTAATAACATATTTTAGAAATTTCAATTGAAGTCATTATTTCACTTGAGCTTTATACTATAGTTCACACTTTCAGCACTTTTTTTTTGCAAACACTCTATCACTTTTATTTAAGAAATGTCCCTCGGTAATGGTCTCATGTCTGCACAGGACACTTCATCCACTTTAAGTAACTATGTGATGTTGGTCAGGCTTCTTATCTTTTTTTAGCCTCAATCTTCTCATTGGGAAAATATAGATACTAATAGTACCCAGACTTCTTGTGAATCAAATGAGATATAGATCATAGTACAAGTGTTTGAAAGACAGTAAGTGTCCAATAAATATTACATAATGACAATATTAACTAGTCACATACTCTTCTATTTATATACCTTTTCCCTGTGACTATTATCATTTTTACTGAATAATCAGCTGTGAAACAGACTAACCAGCTGATAATTCCTATTCTAGACTAACCAAAATGTAAATGGCCATTTCTTTTTTTGGGGGGGGACAAGGAAGGGAAGTCATCTTTCATAGTCAATTTCATTAGGTATTGAAAACTAAATCCAAGATATATTTGGATAGGATAGCATATAAGCCTATTATATACACTTTCTAGAATGTTCCTTTCATGATATTGCAGGTGAGATAACAAGTTTGTTAAGACCCTTTATCTTTGTTGGAATTTATGCTTACTTTACATATCTATGTTAAGAAAAATCAGGAATAAATGACAAACTTAAACCTAATAGAACAAATACAGATATTCATTTCATCAATTAAATTTGAAGTAATTTGGACTTAAAAAACTGAGATAATAGGGCTTCCCTGGTGGCGCAGTGGTTGAGAGTCCGCCTGCCGATGCAGGGGACGTGGGTTCGTGCCCCGGTCCGGGAAGATCCCACATGCCGTGGAGTGGCTGGGGCCGTGGGCCATGGCCGCTGAGCCTGTGCATCCGGAGCCTGTGCTCCAAAACGGGAGAGGCCACAACAGTGACAGGCCTGCATACCGCAAAAAACAAAAACAAAAACAAAAAACTGAGATAATAAATAGAACTTACCTATCTTAATACACTGGTGGCAGGTATATTATTTTCTAATATATACTTTTTAAATTTTTATATCTTTAAAATAGTTGATAAATTAAAATACTTAATTGCAAAAAAGTCCTCATTCTATAGAAACACCCTGTATATTATTCCACAGTAGAAGAGAATAGAGAGGAACAAACATCTACTTAAATATATATATATATATAACAACAGTAATAAAATGCAAATAAGAATTATATATCTTGAGAATTGTATGTTCCACAAAATTAAACAACACATGTCAAATAAAAATTCTTAATCTATTTTTACATATGTGACTAATACTTATTGAGTTCTAATATAATTGTTTTTAAATCATGCTAATTTTGTGAGATTATTTCAGTCCTAATTTCCAAGGAGACACAGAATGACTTTTTAAATGTTTAGTTATTTTCTTCAATGGCTATAGTTTCTATTTAATACAGAAAAGAAGAATGACTGATGCCAAAATTAATGTAATTTTGTCTACCCAAAAACACAGTGTATAACCAGTATAGAGATTAAACTTTGAATAAGTAAAGAAAATAAGACAATAGCATTCACAGCAAGTAATTCTTTCTGTGTGTATTTAACTAATTGCTTTCAGAACTCAAGTAATTGCAAGAAAAAATTTATTTGGTCTTTCACTAAACCCCATCATTCTCTATTGTGTTTTAAAATCTTACTTGTAATTTATTTATTAGTTGAGAGAAAAAGGCAGAGTACAATTTTGCCACCTCTCTTCCTTCAAGTCAACCAGTCCAAAGGCAAATGAATATTTTTACATATTATATATTAGCTATCATATTGAAGCCTTTATATTTTAGCTACTAGGTTCCACTTTAAATCTTTAAGCACAGTGACTCTGACAATAAGGCCAAAACATCTTTTTTCCCTCAGACTCTGGTAAGACATGGTTATACCAGCTGCTTTCATTTCAGTGTTTTTGTAACATTGTTTTATGTACGTTTTTACTTTGAGAATGTTCATATTAAGCTTCAAGCTTTTTGCAGAGTCCAGCACATAGTAAGCCTCTACAACAATAACAAAAACAACAACAAAAGAATATTTTTCATAATCTGTATATCATTCTACTTTTCAGCTTGAAAGCTGTAGCACATTTTACCTTTATATCACTCCTTTCCGATTAAAACATCCTAAGTGTAAATCTTGTATGTAGGACATCCAGCTCCACTTTTGTATTGTAAAACCAATTCATAGATCAGTTTTAGTGTTGGTGGAAACCATTCCAGAGCAATTCAAGAAAAGCTTAATGACTGAGTTTATCACAAAAGCATTTACAAAAAAAAAAGTCTATCAATATTGAAAGATTATAATTGCCAGACCCTGTAATGCCTGATGGATGTTCTGATAAGGAACACTGATAGGTATTACAGAACAAATCCAATTGGAAATTGGAACCAAGTCCCTACCCCACTTCCCTCAATATTCTCCAATATGAGTCTGATTGTTATTCTATTAACAACTAAAAATAACTCTCTCAAAAATAACTCAAATGAAAGAAGATTGAATATTTTTAAAATGGACACATTTATGTGCACTGTAGCTTTTCTATTTATGGGTATAATCTGTATTTTTTATCATTTCTTAATGGGGTTTATTATATTTAACTGAGAAAGAAAATGTATCTCTAGGACAGTTAACAGGTAGAAGAGGACAGTCTAGTGTAACATTTAAGGGTTTGGCTTCTGAAATCATACTGACTGGGGTTCAAACCTTGGTTCTCTATTCTTTAGTTTTTGTAATATTGAACAGGTTACTTAATCTTCCTAAACTTTAGTTTTCTCACCTCTAAAATAAAAACAATAATGGCACTTGACCCATTGGTTTGCTAGGAGAATTAAAGGAATTATACATGTAACGTCTTCATCCTTGGCCATTGCTCAGAAGCACTAGTTTGTCAGTAAAATGAAGCAAAACTGTTAGGATTTCTGATGATGTGTATAATTATACATAGATTTAATTTAAGTGGTCGGTAAAATAACATTTGCAGTCTACATCTTGTAACCCTTTTTAAAAAGTAACCCTTTAGAAATTAACCCTTTTAAAAATAACCTTTTAAAGTCATGTACCACAATGTTCATTGCAGTTGTATTTACAACTGCAGGACATGGAAGCAACCTAAGTGTCCATCGACAGATGAATGGATAAAGAAGATGTGGCACATATATGCAATGGAATATTACTCATCCATAAAAAGAAATGAAATTGGGTTATTTGTAGTGAGGTGGATGGACCTAGAGTCTGTCATACAGTGAAGTGAGTCAGAAAGAGAAAAATAAATACCATATGTTAACACATATATATGGAATCCAAAAAAAAAAAAAAAAGGTTCTGAAGAACCTAGGGGCAGGACAGGAATAAAGATGCAGACATAGAGAATGGATTTGAGGACATGGGGAGGGGGAAGGGGAAGCTGGGACTAAGTGAGAGAGTAGGAGGGGCATATACACACTACCAAATGTAAAAAAGATAGCTAGTGGGAAGCAGCCACATAGCACAGGGAGATCAGCTCAGTGCTTTGTGACCACCTAGGGGGGTGGGATAGGGAGGGTGGGAGGGAGATGCAAGAGGGAGGAGATATGGGGAGATATGTATACATATAGCTGGTTCACTTTGTTATAAAGCAGAAACTAACACACCATTGGAAAACAATTATACTCCAATAAAGATGTTAAAAAACTTAAAATAAAAATATCCTTATTTTACCCTTTCTGAAAAGATATATAAAACAATTTGCAGTCTGTTCAGTTTTGTGTGTATATATATATGTGATTTTATATATATATATATATATAATCACATATAATATATAATTGATTATATATAATCAACAACTTTTTTGTTGTTGCTGCTTTTATGCAGTCTCAGACTTAACATACCACCAACATTAGTTTTTTTTTTTTTTCAGTTTTTTAATTGATATGGTCCTCTTGATTCCCAAACGACTTTGAGAGTCAGAACATTACAATATTTGTGTGTAGATTCTCTGCTTTCATTGCTATGTATGAGTATTAGGGAGATGAGCTATCAATACAAAAAGTACACCTGGTAGATTGTAACAAATTGTTTGGTATATTGGTGAATCTATCTATCTATCTGTATCTACCTACCTACCTTTGTACCTGTTTACTTACCTACTAGGGATGTATACAACAGAATCTGTTCGTAGGTGCCACCGCTATGCAGTTTGAACAATTTGAAGTCTGTTCAGTTTTATGTCTGCCTATTTCTTCTTTGTATTCCTAGCACCTAGCACAGTGTCTGGAATATATTAAGTTAGTAAATGAATGAATGAGTGAATACCAGTTATGTGTCTGTAATCCAGCCATTTGTGTAGTTACTTTAATATGCAGTTTAAAAAATAATTTGTACAAGGGCTGAATCCTACGTTTATGAATATAATTTAATAAGTAGCTTAAATGAAAAATTTAATAGCTTTTTTGCCTTGATACTTAATTATCATACGCCTTAGGGTAAATCTGCTTTGTGGTAATTCAAAGTAATATCTTGTTCCATTAACCTGAATAATTGTAGTTAATTATACTATTATATGTGCCCTATACTGTATATAGAAGAACAGTTGCTTTCCTGTGGTCCCATACTCTTCTCTAATGATTTTTTAAACTTTTTGAAATTTTTAAATAATTTTAGATTTATATGCAATTGTAAGAAATAATAGAGATCCTGTATACCCTTTACCCAATTTCCTCCAATGATGATTTCTTGGATAACTATAGCACAATATCATAAGCAGAAAATTGACATTGATAACAATCCTTGAACCTTATTCAGATTTCATTAGTTTTATATATGCTCATTTTTGTGTGTATGTTTATTTTGTATATAGTTTTATGTAGATTTGATCACCACCACCAGAGGTAAACCACGGTACAGTTCCATCACAAAGATCCTTCTACTTACTGTTTTATAGTCCTGGTCATCTCCTTCCATCCCCTCCCCCTACAATTCTTGGTAACCAGTAATCTGCTTTCCAGCTTCATAATTTTGTCAGTTCAAGGGTGTTACATAAATAGAGGCAAACAGTATAAAACATTTTGCTATTGCATTTTTTTTACTCATCATAATTGCCTTCAGATCCATTCAAGCTGTCTTGTATATCATCATTCCTTTTTTATTACTGACCAGTATACCATGGTATGAATTTAGTTTAATGATCCACCTGTTGAAGGTGGTTTGTTCCTAGTTTTTAGTTATTACAAATAAAACTCCTGTGAACATCCACGTTCAGGTTTTTATTTCTCTGTAATAAATGGGCAAGAGTACAATCACTGGGTTATGGTAAGCACATTTATTTTTGCAAGAAAGTGCCATCTTCTTTCCAGAGTGGCTGTACCATTTTACATTTCTACCAGCAATGGGTAAGCAATTCAGTTTTTTGCAGAATCTTGCCAGCATTTGGTGTTACTATATTTTTTATTTTAGCTGATCTGATAGGTATGTAGTAATATCTCATTGTGGTTTTAAATTTCATTTCCTTAATGGCTAATAATATTGAACACTTTTTGATGTGCCATCTGGTATCCTCTTTATTGAAATGTTTTTTGCCCATTTTCTAGTTGGATTTTTTTCTTTCTTTTTTTTTCACAGTTGAGTTTTAAGAATTCTTTATATATTCCAGATACAAGTCCTTTGTGGAATATAGCCCATGCAAATATGTTCCTCCAGTCTGCAGCTGTCTTTTCATCCTCTTCACAGTGTCTTTCACGTAGTATCAAAAAACAGATTTTGAGTAAATTTATTATTTAGCTACTAAAATGCCATGTCCCTGCTTGAAGCAAGTTAACACATAAATTATTTACCAAAAACAATTAAAAAGTATTTATTGTGCAGGTATTTAAAAATTAGCCCAAGCATTTTTTAATTGAGGTACAGTTGATTTACAATATTATATTAATTCCTGGTGTACAGCATAGTGATTCATAGATAGTTTTTACAGATTATATACTCCATTAAAAAAGCAACAAGGAGATATTGTATAGCACAGGGAATTATGGCCCAAGCATTACGCGCAGGCTCAGCGGTCATGGCTCACAGGCCCCGCCGCTCCGCGGCATGTGGGATCTTCCCGGACCGGGGCACGAACCCACGTCCCCTGCATTGGCAGGCGGATTCCCAACCACTGCGCCACCAGGAAAGCCCAACCCCAAGCATTTTTTGTTAATTTTCTAAAAGCACATAGATATGTGGAAGCTTCTCAAATATAAGATCTGGAACTTTGAAGGTGATTTTGGATAGCATCAAAACTAAAGGTTTGTTTCTGTCTTTTCATAGGTTCTGTTGCCACTGCATGTCGTGACCCAGGGGTTCCCATGAATGGGACTCGAAATGGGGATGGACGAGAACCTGGGGACACTGTTGTTTTTCAATGTGACCCAGGATATGAGCTTCAAGGAGAGGAAAGAATAACCTGCATTCAGGTAGAAAATCGATACTTCTGGCAGCCCAGCCCACCAGTTTGTATAGGTATGAATTTAGAATAATTAAAATTTTATACAGATGTAAAACAATGGTTAAAAACTGGTTTCAGTGTTTTAATTAAGAACAGTATTCTGGAATAGGTTATATGGGAGTATAAGATTTCAGAGGTCTATGACCCTCCAAAAATGCACAAAATTATAAATTATTGTTATTTTTACCCTGAGGAGAGGGTCTATAAACAATAAAGAATCAAAGTTCTTCAAATGTATGGACACCAAGGGGGGAAAGTGGCAGGGTGGATGGTGGTGGGTTGAATTGGGAGATTGGGATTGACATATATACACTAATATGTATAAAATAGATAACTAATAAGAACCTGCTGTATAAAAAAATAAATAAAATTCCAAAGAAAAAATAGAATCAAAGTTCTTGAAAAATCTTCATCTTCCCTTTCTACTATACAAATGTAGTTATTCACTACTTTTAAAATTTAAAGAGTGGATTCAGACTCTATTTAAAATGGGCCAGGTTGATCTTGCCTCAATAATGGTTATTCCTTCTAAGAAAGAAAATTTTATCAGAACTTATGTTTGAGTTTCAAAGCTTTGACTTTCCCTTCAATCCATGTATTCCAAATGAATTATCAGTTTTTATTTTGATGATCTAAGGATTTGCAACCACTTGGTTCATACTTCCAACTCTCTGCCTTTTGAATCCATGGTCTATTCTTGAATCTCCAAGTTTAACTCTAGAAATTAAGATACATATTATTTCCCTACTGGGTCTGAGAAAAAGTTAGAGGGATATACCACCTTTGGAGTAAAAATAGTGAGAAAACTTGCTATATAATCTTAAAAAAAAATCTTGTTATTAAGGTTCTTAAATTCAGCTAGTTTAATCTCAAAACTTGAGCTCAAGTGTTTTAAAATTGGCATCATCTAGAATGTATAATACAGTTTGCCCAAAGTACGTTATGTGTACTCAAAATTTTATTTATCATATTCTTTCCCTTACTACACTGCAAGCACCTTGGGAGAAGATTCCATATCTTGTTCAGTGTATTTCTTATAGCATGCAAATTTAGCACTTTTAGGAGAGAAAACCTTATTTTTGTTCACTTTATATCTAACTCATAAATACATTTTCAATAATCATTTCCCCACTGGGGAAATCACATGATAATAGGAAAAGAGTGTTTAGTACCTCAGTCAGAAGTGAACAAATCAAGCACTCAGTTATTCAGATTTACTTTACCCCATTTTATGCTTCTTATGCAAGAGCTGCAAACTCAAATTCATTAGTGTGTCCTATGTGTTGACCTAGGCATTGAGGATTTAGCAGTACAATAAATCCTTTTGTGAACTTCTCTAGTAAAGTGAAAACTAAAAAATCTGAATTCATATCACATTTTTTGTATTTTATTCATTGGAATTTAAAAAAACAAAATACACAGAACAAAACACATCTAAAGGCTCAAACCAGGCAGGGAGTAGACAGATAGTTGTAGACTTCTGTAGAAAATGGAGCAGATGATAAGGAAAAGGCTTATTAAAGGGACATAAAAAAAGCACAAAATAAGGGCATACATTGAACCAGTTCAGATTTAGCCATATTTTCCTTTGCAGTTTATTTCCGTTTATACCTATGTTGCTCTCTATGTACCACTGCAAGATTCCAAATCATCAAACATTGATTAATTTACATTTACTATAAATACACTCATAAAAGCAGAGGAAAAAATACGGAGAAAAAATATTTTCAAAGGAAAAGGGACTGAAACAATGAAGTTTTCATTTGTTTACTGGACAGTTAACCTAAAAAAAATGCCAATTAAACTAAAATGCCACATTCAAATTAATTGGAATTTGAGTATCTTGTAAAGGGAATCTTTGTGTAAAGAGGAAATGACAGAATTCCACAGACTTACTGTGGAACTTATTGTTTTATTGTGATTCTTAGACCTATTAAACGGGTGTTATTTATTAGAATTACTAGAAAGGCTATATTATGTCAAATGTTGTCATGTAGAGAATTCTGAAACATTTAACAGCTTTACACTGAAATGCTAGAAAACACGAAAATCCAAAAGGTTAATAGAGTAAAGAATTTTGAGATAGGCTGTTATAAAATTCCATTTGTAGACAAGACTTTAGCCAGCAAGTCATAATTCTAGAAAATAAAAGTTAAACACCAAATTTTACTTTAATTAAGCAGATTGTGGGAATTTTTTGTAAGGACAGTGGTGTTGTGTATAATTTTTTGGTAGGAAAAGATTGCTTAAGGAGAGGGTATGCATTAGAGTTTCTCTGAGGAAGATAGTAACCTTAAAAAAAAAAAAGTCTGAAAAATTGCTAAGCTGCAGAAAACTTGACCTCTGAAACTTATAAGAAAGAACTCCATGATTGGAAATACTATGCCAAAGATTAAACCCTGAACTTTTTAGAAACTTCATAAGTTTATGTCTCAGACCCTGGAGCATAAAGCATTTTGCTTGCATGTAGAAGTAGTCAACCTTATAGCAAACACCAAGCAGAAGGACAGTCATTTTTAAGAGAGTTAATAGAATTCATTCTAACAGAATTGACAGTGTGAAGATTACTTTGACATTGCCAGAGGGAAAGTAACAGCACTCAATATGAAGGTAAATAACAAAGACATTAGTATGGGTGGGCTGCTAAGACAGTAGACACAAAACTGAATAGGGGAGAAAAATTAAGATTGTAAAATCATTATCAATAGTTGCCTGTATAACTGTCTCATAAGAAATTACACGCAGAACAAATCATTAATGTGTCAGAACTCTATGGAACCTAACTGAAAATTTAATTCATAAATATATTTGATTTAAAGAGAATCTTATTTTGGATGCTTTATGATTAGATGCATAAAAGTAAAAGATGTATTTTCCAAATGGGATTTAAGTTTTAATATATTAAATGCAAAGAGAGTTTTCTTTACTACTGAGTTGTTTGGGATATACAAATGTTAGATAATATGTCTCAGCTTGTCTCAATGGCTTTTATAGATTTTCAAAATCTACTACAGTTATGAAATTTATCTGGAAAACCTCAATAAATAATTTTAATAATAGAATCAAAAGAATTTTAAAGGATCTTATGCTCCAATAATAGTATAATCACAAAATATATCCAGTAAGATACTTAAAAATATGTGTAATGGATTTTCCTATATCTTATATGATAAAGGATATACACATATAAACGTATATGTGGATGTGTTCATGTGTATAAAATTGCTAACAATAAAAAAGACCAAAGTTTCCTGTGAAAAATAAGGAGAACTGAAACAAACAAATAAAATTGCCCCCATGATCCCCCAAAGTACAAATGATACCACTTCCTTAGAATGTGAAAAAAAACACAAAAAGCATTCCTGCCTTTTGTGCATATATACATATATATATACACATATGTAACTGCATTTGCTATTACACATATTTTTCTAACATATTTCAAATTCACGTATGATTTTTAAAGTTCCAAAGATAAAATGTGTCATTATTTTAATCAAAACATATAGCTTTTATCAAAACAAATTATTATTTTTATCAAAATAAATTAGATTGCCATTCAGACTTATTCATCTTTAATCTTCACAATCAATACAAGGAGTCAATAGCAATTCAACAAACATTTATGGAATGTGTAGTATATGCTAAATCTCACATAGAAAATAACATATAAAACACAGTCTTTAGCTTGCAGATTAGTGATGAATACAGATACCTGAAAGGAATATTTAAATAAAATATGGTAAGGGAAATGATGGAGATAGGCACAGGTTGCTATGGATACTAGAGTGTGTTGGAGAGAGCTGAAGCAGAGTCCAGGCTGAGAATTTCTAGGAAAACTCCCTGGAGGCAGTGATGAATCTTGAGACCTAAGTAAAAGTTATATAGAGGTAGAAGGGAAGACATGTCAGGAAAAACAAATAGGATGCATAAAGGCATGTAAATACAAGGAACAAGCAAATGATAGTTTTGAGTGTAAATTATGTGTCTAGATTGGTGGTTGATGCAATTGGAAAGGTTGCAGGAGTCAAGACATGAAAGCTATACTGGAGTCGGGACATTATCTTTTAGGCAATGTGTAATAACTGCAGAATTTTATGCATGGACATAGTATGATTAGATGTTTTCACTGGGAAGATGAAATGGAGGAAACGAGATTATACTAGAGGCATGGGAAACAAAAAATATTGCAATAATTCTGGAGGCATGTAAGAGTCAGATCTAGAAATGTGGTATTAGAAAAGGAAAGAAGAGATAGATTGAAAAATATCTATGAGGAACTGAGGTAGGGTCTTGGTAGTGCTTCTTGATAGACTGGAGTCAAGGGTGCAATAAAGAAAAGGGAAGAATCTTAGGCCTCTAGCTTGGGAATATATGTGGTTGGATGATAGTGCTAACCAAACAACCTAGGAATACAGGAGAAATTTGAGTTGAGGTTTGGATATGTTGGATATTCTGTGCTTGATGTACCCACAGTGATCAGGTAGAGATAGCCAGTAAGCACTTGAGCATATGGTTTAGAATTAAGCAGAGAAATCTGTTGGAGATGATAGGAAAAAGGGGTTATCAGTATGTAAGTGGAAGATAAACTCACAATTCGGACATGAGCAACAAGGAAAAATGTAATAGCGTGAAAATTAGAGACGATTAGGTAAGGAATTCAGGAGAATACCAAAATTATAAGATGAAGTGAAAGAAGTGCTTGCCAATAAAACTGAGATCTGTACAAAGACATCAGAAGAAAATTAGAAGTGGAGTTCCAAAAACGAGGAGAGTGAATTTACGGTGAAAGTCAACAGATAAGGATGACTGCAGATATGAAGAGAAAGATAAAGGCAAAAATACCCTCCTATATTAGTCAATACAAAAGTCATTTGAGGATGAGCTAGGGAGTGTTATGTGTGGGAGGCTCGGAGGCTAAGGGAAATAGCAATGGGTGGAGAGAGCAGGAGAGGTGGGAAGGACCACATAAAGACATCTAGAGTCCCTAAGCAACAAAAAGGTTGTTGTCTCTCTAAATATAATTTCAAATAAAAAAAAAAATTCTAAGCCTGAGATAAGTTTTTTCAGGATGAATACTTTGGTACTTTTCTTCAAGATATAACTTAAGAAACTATTTTTTCCCAGTGACCTGCTTTGCTAATCATGTTAGTCTGCCTACAGGTACATATAGTACATAGGTGATGAAAGAGAGAATGAGATTAGACTTCCTTTTCAAAAGGTGTAGTTGTAAAATAAAAAACAAATTCAAAATAGTGAGGAGAGACTTTTATTAACAAGGAATTATTGTACAATTTTACTTTTGTAGTGTATGGAAATATCAAATCACTATGTTATACACCGAAAACTAGCAGTGTTGTAGGTCAATTATAATTCAAAAACGAACAAACTCATAGAAAAAGAGATCATATTTTTGGTTACCAGAGTCAGGGGGTCGGGGAGAGCTAATTGGATGAAATTGGTTCAAAAGCACAAACTTCCTGTTTCAAGATTGATAAGTACTGTGAATGTAACATACACCATGATATGTGATGCTGCTGTATGTTATCTATGAAAGTTGTTAAGAGAGCAAATCTTAAGAGTTCTCATCACAAGGAATTTTTTAAATTTTTTCTTTAATTTTGTAACTATATGATAAGACAGATGTTCACCAAACTCATGATGGTGATCATTTAAAAACTAAAAAGGATTTTTATAGTGTGTGGGTAGTGGTACTACTATGATAGGAAGAGCAATGTGATGGTGAGATCTTCCAGCACCTGAAGAATTCGGAAAAGGGGATTTTTCTTTTATAGAGAGGAGTACACAAGGCTGGAAAGAACCAGGTGTGGGGAAGTGAAATGAAAGAGTGGCCCAGAATGCTGTACTCTGAGTCCAGCCTATCCTCAGGAGGGGTTGTGTGCTCACTCAAGGCTGAGGGAGAGCCAGAGTTCAAGGACCTAGAGAAAGGAGAGAAGCTTGACCAAAGTTTGGTTACAAGCAGTTTATTATGATTGATCAGTGAGGTC
This sequence comes from Aethalodelphis obliquidens, assembly GCF_003676395.1. Classification (NCBI taxonomy): domain Eukaryota; kingdom Metazoa; phylum Chordata; class Mammalia; order Artiodactyla; family Delphinidae; genus Aethalodelphis; species Aethalodelphis obliquidens. The sequence continues at coordinate 1,104,858 of NW_020838023.1, read as the reverse complement.
AAGCAATTCAACTAATCATTTGAGTCAAAGAATGGGAATTTGCAGGGTCCATGTCTGGTCTTGTCATAGGAAAATGAGGGGGCTTATTTAAAGGATTTTATCAAAGACCTGATAAGTGAATCTTATCTGAGTCAGATGGTAAAGGGTGGTTTTTCACAGTGAACCCATATAACCAAACACAAAAGGGTGAGGGGATTTCTTAACCATCAGGTAAAATTCAACATTTTCAGTTGAAGAAAAGGTGAAAGGAAATAGGCTAGAGGAGACTTTGTTTTATTTTTAGGATGAAAGAGACTTGAACACCTGTGGACAAAGGGGAAGAAACCAGAGAGAATAAAGGAGACAAATGAACACAGGTTCTGGAGAAGGAAGAGAGATTGTGTGATTGAGTCGAGGGTGTTATCCTGATTAATAGGGGGGACTCGTTAAATATTCAGGAAGCGTTGAAGTTTGAATAGGGAGAACTAAAGTTGAGGTAGTTTGTTTAATCATTTGATACACCACAAAAACCATACAGGTGATAGGTAAGTCGTGGTAAATAAATTAAGGCTCAGCAAATAAATATTCTCAGTAGAGTAGGTCATCTACTGTGACTGAGGCACTGAGACAAAGGTAGCAGAGGGTCATGGGGAAATGTATCAATAATAGCAGACATCCATTATTTAAGATGGTAAAAATTACCAAATTCTAATGATGATATTGCATATCTAGGCTCAGGCAAAGAACAAATATCTGAAATGTTACCAGAACCAAAATTCTCCTCCTTCCAAAACCAGTTTTATGCTGTCAAGAGAATCCCGTATGCCTTACAACTGAATGGTAAAATTGATCTGAGGAAAACTATAATTTTAAAACTCAGATAACAATGATGATGTGGTGATTATGTGTAGGAGATGTCATTACATCATGAGAATCCCAATCTCGGTCTCAATCTCTCTCTTTCTCGGTGCGCATACCTATATTTACATCCCTACTCTCACACTCCACCACCAGGACCCTCCATATCTTAATTTATCTATTTTTCTGCAGCTGCCAACTTTGTGTAATATATTATTTCCTGATCAATCTGTGTTTAACAGACTCCGACAATAATCCCGTGAAGAATCTAATCTCTGAATTTCTCTGACAATTTTTTGAGACTCTCCTTTGAAGTGTTACAGAAACCTTTGTTTGGGCCACAATAATAACAACTGTCTATTTTCATCAACAAGTCAGGCAACTAGAATTTAAGAATATCCTAACACTCAGTATAGGAGTAAAGTGCTATTGGTTCTCAGTTATCCATTTTCACTCATTAACCATTATCAAAGCCTCTTCCTCTGTAAATAAAGGTAGCAGGGAAGATTTGAAAATGAGCTAAATATCTCATATTCTATTATTCCACTTATTCTTAGAGATTTTGTTTTGCTTTGTTTTGTTGCTATCTTTTTTGCAGTAACCTTCAGATTTTTTCCTAGTAACCAGGGTGAAACCATTTTTACTCCTTAATGCTTTTCTTTTACATGAAACAAAATAGTAATAGAAAGGGAAAGAAATATAACTTTTTCTTATTGTTTGAAGCCAGTAAAGGAGCTAAATTCAATGTATGTATGTATGTATTTAGTATTTTAATTGTCTTTCTTGAAAGATAATGCAGTATTTAAGCATCCAGTACTGTAAAAAATCATCTGTACAAAACCTAAACTTTTTAAAATAAGTGTTTTTACAAATACTGATATATAATACATTTTATTAATCACTTAAGGGGTTTTGTTTGTTTGTTTTAAATTAAAGCACCCTGTGGAGGCAATTTAACAGGATCTTCAGGCTTTATTCTTTCACCAAACTTCCCTCACCCATATCCCCACAGCAGGGACTGTGACTGGACTCTCACCGTGAACACAGACTATGTTATCTCCTTGGCATTTATCAGGTGAGTTCCCATACATTTCCACATTTTAAAAATCTTTTTGCTCATTTGCTTTAGCATTTCACTAGGCAAATTTATTTCTCTGCATGACATTTTTTAGGTTTTTTTTTGTTGTTGTTGTTTTTTACCGATTTCAATGCTAATATTTTGCAATAAACGGTTTACAAATCCCTGTATAGTAGCACAGATGCCAATGTAGTTCTGAAGTCTACAGAACTACAGATGAGTGAGCATCTTTCACCAGTTTCCAATATAGAGGAGATGTGTTAAAGGTTGAGTAGTTTATTGACTGTCACGAAATGCTATCTCTTTATAACATTTCCTCCCTCCCTGAACTTACCATCACTGTTTCAAAAAGTTCTGTTTTTCCTAAACTTAAAGATTAAAAGGTCAGTATTTCAAGGAATTTTTTCTCCCATATGTGTACCACCGAAAACTTTTTTGAAGTATCTAAATACCCATAGGTGCAGCACCACCACTGGACTTGGGAAGATACATATTCTACCTACTGTCCTTGCTGGTGGTCTCATTAAGTCAAGCTGACAAGAATTTGATGGATATTTTCCTATACTCTCTCAGCAGAACTTGCCTCCTGATAGAACTTAACATGAGGTGTTCCAAAATTTACATTTGTTATTTAGCAGTATCAGCTGCAGGGTTAGCTTAGTACTGAAGCAGTAGAGGATGCAGTTTCCCGTGTGGCAAAGAAACCACTGAGTTTGAGCCCCAGCTCTGCCGCTATCATTTGTGTTACCTTGGGTAAGTTATTTATATGAATGAGCCTCTGTTTCCTCACATGGAGCTAACAGCTGTTTCACAGAACCTGACCTAACTCTTTTCCTTAAGATTTCAATGGGAATGTTAGGTACCAGCAACTTAAAGCGTTTCTAACTAGAAATGTTCCTAATCTTCAATGTCCAAGACTGATGTCTGTTGGCTCTATTAACACAGCCCCTTCTTCTGCTAGCATGTCAAAGGTGCTTGTTATTTATGTAAAATATTAAGCTGAAAAATCTTTCTAATATGTTGAAGCCAGGTTTAAAAAAAGAAATTAAAAAAAGGGTAATTCAAACTCATGAAAAATTTAAAAAGTAAAAATATATGGAATTATTTCTATAATTTGTAGTGATACATTGATAATTGGTAATAACAAAGCAACAATGATGACAATGTTAGTTATATGCCAGGACTCAGTTATAAGACAGTTTCCTGAAGTAAGTACTACTTTTCCCATTTTTACAGTAGAGGAAATGACAGTACCAACATTAGAAATGTCAGGGTGTATGATACAGGGCTTAGTTTACTTAAAAAATTTATTGTAGTTAATAACTGAGTGGTAGAAGGCTGTATTACATGAAGTGCATGACCAAAAGTTGATTTCCAGCTGTGTCATTTATTATGTGATCTTAGGGAGACCACTGACGTTTTAGGGCCTCATTGGGAAAATGGAAATGATAATCTCTTCCTTATACCAGAGGATTATTGACAAGACCAAGTTAATATTTATGAAAGTGCTTTGTAAAATAGAACATACTATTGGAATGTACTATCTTTCCAGTTTTTAAGGAAAAATAATTATTATAGATAACATTCTAAAGATTCCTAGAAAAAGATTGTTTTTTGTTTTATTCTCATTTCCAGAGAAGTTATAAATCAATATTTTGAATTATTTATTTAAACCCAAACTAGAAATTTAAAACAAAAAATACTGAAATTACTATTGTTAAATAGGCTTTTGGCCTTCCAAAGATAGTACATTTAGACTATACTTACTATATCCTTTACAAAGAACTTGTTTCTAGTGATTCTTCCAATAGTGAGATAGGTAAGGAAATTGTAATTCTCATCGAACCTTAACGATAAAAGACATGACTTTCAGAAAGTTGTGTTTTACCCCAGAACAAGGGTAGTAAGTAATGAAATAAGACCTTAACCACTGACTTCTGCTACATTACCAAAATTCAGGCCTCATACTCTCTGAAAGGTTTCAAGAGTAATTAACTGAATCAGACATGTGAAGCTACTATTAAAACAAAATATAACAATATGGTGGTCCCCCAGTTTTCTCATGTTGCATTGTCCCTTTATATGGGAAGTTGGTAACCTCTGCATTATCCCAGTCTTTCTTCACCACTATTTATGTGCAAGTAAACTAGCTAGATTCCTCTCCCTTGTACATGTATACATAAAGGATTAGAATTGTGGAAACAACCTCTATCAATCTAGTGGATTTGGAAATAGTATCTTCCAACCTAGCAAGTTTTTTGTTTAGATGCAGAGGTGGTAAAACTTGACAAAATAGTTTCTCCATTGATGGATGTTTAACAACAGCAAGGTTTATTGGTTTTATTTTATATCATGAACTTCTTGACTTTTCTTAATGACCCACTTGAGTCCATCCTTTCCTCTGCCACAGTATGAGTTAGGTAATAGACACATGATTACATGTCTTCTGCCTTCTGAGTATGTGGGTTCTATAATCACTATGGGACAATTCTCATACTTTGAAGGTTTTAAGGCAAGTTTATCATGCAAATTTTGCAATATTCAAATATTGATTTGAATAGTTTACATGCTAAAATGTCTTTATTCACACACTAATTTTGATGAAGAGTGTATTGGTTTGATTTGCCTATACTAGGTTCTAAAAGAAGAAAATATATTTACTTTCAGGAAAAAGAATACCTAGTACAATGTGTGGTGCTTTGAGTAATTTAAATGCAAATTTTGTCTTTACAACTTTTGTTTGAATCTGACATGTTGAGGTGAATTTTAAAACAGCAAAAATGCTCTTAAATTTTGAAGTTCAAGGGAAATAGTACCATTGACAGACAAAAGAGAGGTTGCATTTTTATGATGTAAAATATCTGGAAGAAAAATTTTTAAAAATGGTTATTGTCTTACACATTTTACTGATATAAAGTAACTTGCATAAGAATATGTAGCTAACAAAGGCAGAAGCAATGCTTGAACCTAAACTCTGACTCCAAATCCTGTATCCTTTCATCAGCTTATAAACTGTTTGCCTTACAGTCATTTTTATTCCCTATAGACACAATGCCAACTTAGAAATATTTGAAAATATCAAGGTGTCTTTTCTCTTTTCCAGTGCTGATTTGATATGCATATTCAGTGTGCTGTTGCCAGGTGAATTTTCAAATTAGCTTATTTTGACAGGGTCTGTTGTTATTTTTAAAGATGTTGATTGAATTAATACATGATTATGTGACTATTATGCTTAATACCTTAGTAATAACCTTTCCACTTTTTTCTTTCTTTCTCTCTCCCTTTCTTTCATTCTTTCTTGCTTGCTTTCTTTTTCTTTCATTTTAGTTTTAGCATAGAACCAAACTATGACTTCCTCTATATATATGATGGACCAGACAGTAATAGCCCACTGATTGGAAGTTTTCAAGACAGCAAGTTACCAGAGAGAATAGAAAGCAGCTCAAATACCATGCATTTGGCTTTTCGGAGTGATGGATCTGTTAGTTACACTGGATTTCATTTAGAATATAAAGGTAAATGTGAACATTTGATTTTAGCATCATGATTTAAATTTTGAACATTTTATACAGGAGAATAATGTTGTATTGACCATTGTCAGATGTTAGTAATATATGCATTTCTTAATGCAGACTACCTACAATTCAGCTCACAAAAGAGCTCTCACTGTAGACTTTTCCTATGAGTGAGAAGGAAATTAGCATTTTCCTAATTACTACCAAAGGAAATGTATCAGGCAAACAAATAAGCAATTAGTATACTGCAGGAGTTGGCTGAGACCACAAAATATTTCTTAAAAAGCAAAGTCATTTTTTGGAAGCTGAGGATTCACTCAAATATCAGGTATTCAGAGACTACTCTCAGTGATAAAGAGAATACTCACAAAGTATACTACTCACAAAGTATTTTGACAATCATGTTTCAGAAAATGTCAAAAAATATTTAAATATGTCAATATTCAGAATAGGGTAAATTGTGATGATGATAATATTTTAGAATATTTCTGCAAGTATTTAAATGAATCAATATTACAATGCTCTGGATATCTATAAATATATTTTTCTTAAGTTTTATATTCAATGACTATAAGGACAAATTAGATCTTAGTTGTTTAAAGTTAAAATTTATTTTTCAGTAGTTGAGTCCATAAAGGACAAACTGATAAAGGGATCATTTGAGTTCTGAAAATGCATACTTTGAATTTATTACTTACTGCTTAGATTTTCTTTTTTTTAATTATGAAATATTTTCAATAGCTAAAAATTATACAGAATAGTAAAACAAACTTCAAAGTATTTACCATCCAGCTTGACAAACATGGTGCCATATTTGCTTCAGATCTTGTTATTCTTGTTTTAATAAATATAATATTACATATACAATTGAAACTCCTTCTGAATTTGCACTGGGAAGAAGGGTTTGTTTCCTCAGGGCTGTCAAAGGAAGTCAAGATAAATTCCACAACTTCCCATGGCATGCATGGCATGGGTTAAGGAAGGCTTTTTTAGGGAAATGAAAAACAAGTCAGCCGGAAACAGTTGTTTGGAGCTCTCCAATATGTCCATCATTACTTGGAAATGCTTGCCAGAGCAAGGTATCTGCTCAACACTGACATGATATGGACTTCATTCTGATGGAAAGATTGAACCCTCTATGGGTCTCTCATCTTACAGAGCAAAGTAAGAAAATGGCCTGCTCAGTGGGAGAATATATGAGCTATTTGCTACCAAACAGTAAGGATTTAGGGTGCCAGCTATTTATTGGGGTTGTATGAAAATACTAGCTGCTCCAAACCAGGGGATCATGGGAAAGCTTAGACTTTGTGACTATGGTTTAGGAAGCATTGGTCTTATGGAGAGTTGAACTTGAGCAACATGCCAAAACTCTCCCACTGGAAGAGGCATATGTTAAGATGTGTTTTGTGGCCTCTTATATGGTCAGTTTTTATGCATGTTCCCTGTGTGCTTGGAGAAAAGAGTGTCATTCAATTTATGGGTGCAGTTTTTTATATATACTCATTAAATCAAGCTCTCTAATTATATTTCTCAAATATTTATGCCCTTGCCATTTTTGAAAAATCTGCTTGGCCTAGCAATTATTGAAATAGTTAGGGAAATCTATTATAATTCTTAATTTTTAGTTTTTTCTTAAAATTCTAGTGATTTTTGTTTTATATATTATGGGAACCTATTTTCAAGTACATATATATTGTATTTTTCTCATTTTTTTGATGTACTGAGTTTATTAATATTTATTCACTTTTTTGATCTTATTTTGAGCTTTCTACTCCTTTTGATTTTTCTATCCTATCAAAATTTTCTCCTTTTATCAAAGTCATATCATTTCTTGATATTTTATTGTTCAGTTATTTGCTTATTTATTTAATATACACACTCCCATTGATGCCACTAAATCCCTACATATATACTAAAATACAAGCTTCTTAAGAGCAAGAACTCGGTTTATTTACCACTATACAATGAGTGCCTTAGAATAATGCCTACACATTGTAATTGTTTGATAATTATTTAACTGATCGATTTTGAGTTGCTTAAAGAGGTGTTTTCTATTTTAAGTCAAGACATAATTGGAATCATAACATTATTGAAATGTAAGAAACCTTAGAGACACATTCATGTCCTGCATTTTACAAATGAGAACTTGACTCTTTAGGAGTAGCTGCTTATATCTGCAAGGTGATAGGCTTATAAACAAGACCTGTTTAGGAAGAAAGGAAGGAAGGAAGGAAGGGAGGAAGGAAGGAAGGAAGGGAGGGAGGGAGGGCGGAAGGAAGGAAGGGAGGAAGGGAGGGAGAGAGGGAGAATGGGAGAGGGAGAGGGAGAAAAAGAGAGAAAGAGAGAAGGAAACTGTAAGCAAGTCAGTAAAGCTAGGTTCTATTGTGAATTGGTATTTAATAAAACATTTCCAGAGATCCATAGGATAACAGACACAGGAAGAATGCCACAAATTCTACCATACTCAGGGCAGATTGTGCTAATGTGTTACAGCATTCTTTGTCATGGAAACTGAACTTGACTTCACAATCCTTTCTCTACATTCCAGGTAGCCATTACTAAATCCATGTAATTTAGCACTTGAGATAAAACCTACTTGCCATATCTCAGCTGAATGTATTTCCCTTCCTGTTTCCTGTCTTGATCAATTTCCATGTCCCATTATTTCCAAAAGGTTAAGATTTATGCTGCCATAGGAAAAGGGACACCAATGCAATGTTTTTTTAAATAGGACAATATTTATTACTCATTATGTGATACTTTATTCTAGTTACAATGATTAACTCTTTCAATATAGTATCTCTGTCTTTCCCTTTAGCAGACACACTTATAAATGCAAAAAAATGTTAACTAATAGCATTTTGATATAAGTATTGCTATCCCTATTTTACAAATGACAAAATTGAGAATCAGATTGTTAAAATGAATTGCATAAAATGACATAAATTATTACTTCCAATAAGAGTAAAGGCAAATAAAAATATAAGAGTACAGACAGAGAGAAATACATAAGCATTCCATAAACTATAATTCTTCTCCTTGGACCCTACAACTACTCCCTACCATCCTCAGCTACTACACCAGTGCCCACTTACACACAATTTCATGAGGTCTTATTTTTGTACTCCAGATGGTATTTCTTTACAAAGTTAGTGCTGAGTTTATGATACTCTCCAAATCCAACCTAATTAATTTTCTGGACTGGCCCTCAAAATTCTCATCTGTAGGGAAATTCCATCCCCCACTTCAGGGTCTCCAGGATCTGTCTTTTCCTATCAACCTCCCTATTTCTTAAAAACTGTTATCTCTTTAATAGTCTAGTTCCTTAAAGCTAATAAAGTAGTCTTGATGTTTATTTCTGCCATAGACAAACAAACATGTCCAAATTTTCAAGATAAAATGTGCACCCCCAAAATGAATTGACGTATAACTGGATGTCCTGGATAGTAAGAACTATTCCTCTGTCATTTGTAATTCATGTTATATACTTTGACTCTGTTGATTTCTGTTAGCACTGAAAAAGTAAAGCTTTTAAGTCCTGACTTGCTCTAAATAATGGTATTAGTAGGTCTTTATTTAAAAAGCCATAGGTCCAGCACCTACCTCTATTAGAGCTCACACCAGAGTATAGTTGCCATTGCTTGTGTTCATACCTATCTATTCATCTCCCTCTTGAAGATAGACTGAATCTTATTTCTGTTTGTTTGCAAATACATAGTAGTTGTGCAAAGCATTTGAACAGTGAACAAATGCTATAGTCAAACATCACAAATACACAGGCTTGCTAACATGGATTCTAGAAGGAATACCATTTTACATTTACATAAAGCAAATGGTGGATATGCTCCAGTGTTGTAGACAGTAGTAAACTGGAGTAAAGAAGTAGACGTTTGAAGGTAAGGGGAGATGTTTTGCTAACTTGAAAGCAATGTCCCCAAAGAGTTTAAATCAGTCTTGTCTCCATTTATCTTAATGTAATTTCAATGAGATACAATATTAAGAAATTCATACTTGGATACGTATTTTATTTTAAACAATGCTCTCTTTTGCATTGTTTTTGTATTAAGGCTATTTTAAATGATGTCAAGTATGTTTTAAATAATTCTAATTATAATATTTAATAAATGTGACTCATAGTAGTGATATCTATATTATTTTAACAAAATATATTATTTACATGAAGGAGAGAGAATATATACAGTCTTGTGCTACTGAAAGGGACCTCCTGGCAGCTGGTGTTTTAGCTGATAGGGGATGTCAATTTATATGCACCAAAAATCTGCAGTGGCAGACTTAACAATGGTTGTTTATATATGGCATAAGTTAGCCACCTTCTCCACGAACCTTAACGTATCATGAGTTACTTTCTAAATTAACATATGACTTTAAGGTAAGATACATCTTTTCACAGAGCAACCTATTACATTTCAGCTTTACCCTGAGGTGTTCTGCACCAATTGTTTAATTTACGTTTTAGCAATGTTTTCCAAAATAAAAGAGATACATGTGTGGTTTATATTTATTTTCAAAAAGCACCTCGGGAAATCTGGCCCTCTGTGAACTATGGATCTGCCAATAGAGAGAGCCTCTCGGGACTTATTATGATCATATGAGGGGACTACAATGCATACACAGCTTGAAGGGAGTTTAGCCTTATTATAATACCATCTGTAAGTCTTTATTAATAAAATGAAAACAAGAACATAGTAAAGCTTTAATTTTTCCAATTGGATCTTCTTCAAGACACATTTTTCAGCGTTCTAATGTCAAACTTTTTCATTAAAATAAGCATTTACAATACTTTAATTTCATGTGGAAGAAATTCTGAAAAATATTTTTTTTGTAAAAATGAAAAACAAATCTATAGCTAAGATATAAGCTCTATTGCTTATGATCACTTCTGTCTTCCAGCAGACATCATCTAGTATGCTTTATTTGGAGAATATAAAGCAAGGGGCTCTTTTACCTGGGATCTATTCAGTAGGCAAATTACTATTATTCATAAATTTTAATGATTCATAAAATGAATTATTCATAAAGTAAATTATTTTATTAAATTAATTATTCATTAAAATACTATCAACTTGTCTGCCTCACATTTTTTTTCTAAAACTAAAATCATCTTTCCATCTGCTTCCTAGCCCTTTATATAAGGATTCTCCAGATGTTCTCAAAATTTCCAGATGTAATTGCTCTGGCATACAGGGAAATAAACAAGGGCAGTATTATTCATAGAAAGCTATTTATAGAAAGCTAATCCTTTAAATTCAAGGATTTAAAGCAGTATGTAAACATAATAACGAGATAAATGAATACTATCAAAATGAGGCTAGCAATATAAAATTGTTACAGAATCAATATTTTTAATTTGTCAACCATGTTTCCCTTTCCTCCAAAAGTAGGAGGTTTGTATCATATTACAGATTCACTGATATGTCACTGAAAATTTGGGGAAAACTTCAAAGAAGGAAAAAAGCAAACTTTTCAAAAGATGAATGTTAGGCAGTTAGACTTGTCAAAGAGATTAATCCTTTTAAATAGTAATTTCAATCCTTTTCTCTCAAGGAATTTAGTTCAGTTTCATGAAGGACAGCTGTAAATGTTAGGTTGCTGTTCTGCCTAAAAATTACATTGTGTTTTCCTGCTTATTTAAGAAAAGGATCAATGTCAGGTTTTAGTCCTAAAAATTAAACAAACCAACCTCTGCAACACCAAATCCTCATTCTTAGTGACCAAAGAGCCTACTGGTTCTTTCCTTAAAATAGTATCATATGCATATTTTATCTGGGAAGAAATATAATTCCTTGGGCTGGGGAGCAATTTTTTATTGAAATCTGAATATGATATATGAAATACAAATTTCTTGTGCTGGTGTGTGTATGCATGCTTGTACATGCCTTTGGGAGATCAAGTTATTTAGTTTTGGAGTGAAGCTCAGAAATCAGGTTTATCGGACTTAACAAGCTCTAGTACAATTTCCCCCTTCATGTCTCTCATCTCCCTTTCACCTAGTCTGCTCATTACCCTTCAATGCTCAGGTTAGATGTCAGTTCTTCAGGAAGGTTCTGAATGCTTCTCCTTATGCAGCACACATCACAATCACAAGTATTTATTTAGTTATTTTCTTTATAGACTGTAAAAGCCATGAGGGCTAGAATATTTTTTCATTGTCCACTGCTGTATTTCTGGTGTTAGTTGGATAATGGACTCTTAAGTATTTGTTGGAAAGAAAGAAGGAAGGAAAAAAAGTGGACCTTTTCCATTCCTCCGGTATTCTAAATATTAAAATCATGTAAAAGTTTGTTTCCACCATTTCCTCTTCTTTTTTGGCTGCGTTGGGTCTTCGTTGCTGCACACGGGCTTTCTCTAGTTGTGGCGAACAGGGGCTACTCTTCACTGCGGTGCGCGTGCTTCTCATTATGGTGGCTTCTCCTGTTGCGGAGCACCGGCTCTAGGTGCCAGGGCTTCAGTAGTTGTGGCTCGTGGGCTGTAGAGCACAGTCTCAGCAGTTATGGCGCACGGGCTTAGTTGCTCCGCGGCATGTGGGATCTTCCCGGACAGAGCTCGAACCCATGTCCCCTGCATTGGCAGGCGGATTCTCAACCACTGTGCCACCAGGAGAGTCCCCCACCGCTTCCTCTTTAGTTGAATTCAGAGAAGTCTATTGAAGTATTTTTTCCTAAAGCATAAATTTCTCATCATTTCCTATAAATGTTGAAGCACTTGGAACTCTGCAAACTTTAATGAATGGAATAAAAATATTTTTTCTGTTAAAATAAATCAGATTTTGATATATTATAACAATATGATTTCTGTAATAGCTGAACACCAAGATATTGTTGACTTAAATTCCAGTGATTCCACGAGTCCTATCCAAAGGTACACCCACCTCCTGAATTCCCATTAATATAAATTCTAATGTAGAAAATCACATTTGTTATCTTGAATTTGCGATGTCCCTTACATTGCTCATCTCTCTTATTTCTTAAGTAATCTATAATAATAATAAAATGGAAATATTAAGGTGTTACCCAGATCTGTTAACAACACAGTGTTCTACTACTTATTTACCAGAATGGATGAACTAATCTGTTTCTCTACATATTTTCAAAATATTCTCTCAGTCTCTCTAGTTTACTACCTGGGTCCACAGAAAACAGTTCTTTGTTGTGAATGGACTTTACTTTTCAATTTGTCTGTTACTATTAGCTTTGAAAGTTATTGGCTTTGACATAGACTCTCTGTCCAAAAAGATCATGGTTTGGATATTATAAAGATTTTGTTACTCTGTTTTAATGGGCAGACCTCTGACAGAAATGTGGGGAATGAGGTAGGTTAAGAGAAATGGTATCAGGGCAGAGACATAGGGGCTTTTACTGTCTTCCTAGTGATGAACTGAGATCAACATAGGCAGTAGTACTGTATCTATGTTCAGTCACATGGAATGAGTGTACATCATTTGGGGGGAAGATCTTTTAAATAATGAAATATTAAATAAAGAAATAAGTTCTTTTCCAAAATAATTCATTTAAAATACTTATGCATGGATTATAGCACATAATTTATAATAAACCACAAAACCCTGTTTGACCATAAATATTAGATACTGATTTTAATGAAAAGACCAATGAAGAATTTTATCTTTTACTAATCAATGTGAATTAGCAAAACGTCAGATATGGTTAAGGACTACTTTGTACTTTGAGCCCTCAAACAGAGGCAGAAAGGGTGTCGGTGCTTTCTGTTTATCTAGAGGTAGAAATGAAGAAATATTAAAAGTTTCATAGATTATTGTATTTTAAAGTAATTAATTTTATATCAACATTGTTTTACAGCAAAACTCCGAGAGTCCTGCTTTGATCCAGGCAACATAATGAATGGCACCAGACTTGGAATGGATTATAAATTAGGGTCAACAGTCACCTATTACTGTGATGCTGGCTATGTTCTTCAAGGTTATTCAACACTCACCTGTATCATAGGAGATGATGGAAGACCTGGATGGAATAGAGCCTTACCAAGTTGTCATGGTAAGAAAATACTTTTTGGCTGAGTTTTTATTATTAGAAAGAATCAAGAAATGTTTAAACCTGCTTCTGTTTTTTTAAAAAAATCAACTATTTAAAACACAGTCTACAAGTGTGGTATAGGCAATGCAGAGATTTTATCAAGGATTTTAAAATTGGATTCTGTAAAGAAATGGTTTTGAAAAAGTGCTCATATTCCCAGGTGTCTCTAAAACAATGTGCACATTATAGTATGCCAGCTCTCTGAGAGCAGGGATATTACCTCTTCTGTTCATTTGTGTGCCCTCAGGATTTAAAGGAGTACCTGAAACTTCAGGTACTCAGGAAATACTGACTGAGTAAATGAGGAACAGACACACTGAAACTGACATTTCAACAAAAGTAGATAAATGCAATAACAAATATTATCAAAAATCAGTGATAAATCTTTATCTGAAATAGGGATATAGAAAAATAGACATTTTTCCTAAGAATAGGTTGTCTAAAAACAATGACCAAATTGGAGCTACTCAGGCAGCTCCAGCAGCATAAGGAAGACCCAAGGGCACAAAAAGATGGAGAAATACCTAAAATTAGTTTCAGTAACATAATATCAGATATGAACGTTGCCAGATCTACTACAGCTAGAGTTACTAAAAGACCAGTACATCAGTTTCAGCGTGCTGAAGGATCTGACAATGATCATAACCAGGAGAAGATCACTTATCTTAGAAAAAAATCTTAGGAAAAATATATTCAAGAAGAGACTTAATATCTTTGAGATTAAGGCAGTTAAAAGAGGCACCTGAAACAGAAACATCACCTTCACTTGGGATATGGAATTTGCTAAGCAGTTAGCCACAGTAAATGAACAGCCCTTTCAGAATGGTTTTGAACAGATGACCTAGTGGACAAAAGAAGGGAAACTGTGGGAGTCCCCAGTTAACAATGAAGCAGGTCATGGATATATATTTCTTGATAAATAACTGGAGGATTTTCCAAAATAAGGGCCAATCCACCATTTCATAAAGCTGGTTTCGTGTGGCCTTTCCAAAAACCCATATCAGAGTATTACACAGAAGTGGAACACAGAGTGGTTTAAAAATTATTTTAATGAAAAACAAGTCATTCTCAAGGAAAGTTACATACAACTCAGTTGCAGACCCTGGTAATTTTAACTTCAAGCTCTTGGAGATGGGTATTATAACTAAATAAAACAGTTTTACTAGTAAAAGCCTAATACTGCCTGTTCAAAAATCACATACTTATACATAACTCTTTTTTTTTTTGGCTAGAAAACCAAGTTTTTGTTTTTTGTTTTCATTTTGAAGCTGAAATGTGCAGTGTATCAAAATTAAGGATTTTGACAAATCTAAAAGTCATGTGACATTTAACAATTGTATTGAATCCTCAAATGGCTTTTCATTTATGTCTTTTTAATTTATATCCCATTGCAATCAACTTTGCTAATAAGCACTATCATCTTATTGGTAGTCTCACTGTTGCTAGTGAATCAGTTACACATATACATATGTCCACTCTTTTTTAGATTCTTTTCCCATATAGGCCATTACAGAGTACTGAGTAGAGTTCCCTGTGCTATATAGTAGGTCCTTATTAGTTAACTATTTTATATATAGTAGTGAGTATATGTCAATCCCATTCTCCCAATTTATCCCTCCCCCCTTACCCCCTGGTAACCATAAGTTTGTTTTCTGTGACTCTATTTCTGTTTTGAGATAAGTTCATTTTACCCTTTTTAAAGATTCCACGTATAAGTGATATCGTATGAAATTTGAAATTTGTCTTTCTTTTATAACTTTATTATTGAAGATAGAGATACAGTGCAAAATACAGTTTAGTAAGGAGAAACAATGATATCACCATGGGAAGTTACCACAGACTCTCTAGTCAGTTGAATGATCCTAACGCATTGTACAAAATTGACATGGGAATGATACCATTCAGGGCAGATTTTCCAAACTATGGGTCACCACCAGTGAGTCATAAAATCAATTCACTGGATTGTGACTAGCATTTTTATAATTGATATAAAATTGAATAAAATAAAATAAAAGATAAAGACAAAAACATTATAATTCAAAGAACGTAGTAAGGATATTGTTTTCTGGAACTGTTTTCAGTTATATATACAGAGATAAATAAAGTGCAGTAAATAAATATATACCCATATTTGAGTGTGTGTGCATGTAGGTGTGTATGTATATGTTTGCAATGATATAAAGTGTATGTATTACTGTGAATTTCAGTGGAACAGGAAAAACCAGCAACTCTGATCTGATGATTAAAAGTTTGGATTTTTGGGGACTAATACACATGGTAATTTTTCTTAGTTATATAATGTATTCACCCATTTGAATTATATGTGTGTGATTTCTGAGTTACATAAGTCATTTGACCTCTCTAAGCATATCGTCTCTCATTTGTAAAACATGGATAATTGAAATCTTTGCTTCAAAATGTTGTTATAAGAAATTAAGAAAAGATAGGTAGCTACTAAATGGTCATTCTGTTAATATCAGAACAATTGGTTAATTCTTGACTTGAATTAACGATTTCATCCATCAGAAGTCAAACGGAATAAAAAGAGAAATAATTACTTTGGATTTAATCCTGACAAAGAGAAAAAAATAATTGATGACATGGAAGTTTATAGGAAATGTAAGAGAAAGAGTGATTTATTATATTAGAATTTAGAGCCATACAAAGGAGAAATCTGTTTATAGGCAGAAAAGCATACTAAACTTAGAAAAACACTTTTCACAATTTACTGTCAGTAATCATTAAGAAACCATAGAAAATTTCCAGGAGCCAGACAAGAAATAATCAAAAATCTGATGGGGAAAAATCAAAGAATACAGAAAACTACAGATCAAGAAGCTAAATGTTAATCACTGGAATAAATAATTAACTAGGTAGACTTCAGTGACTTAGGTGGGAAAGGCAGGAGCTACAAAATATATTGCATTCACAAATAATATGCTCGCCTAAGATAATCCTATGTCTTTCCAATATTTCCAATGTTTCATGGGTCAATTATAGCCCAGTTAAGTATATTTCATGTTGGTTGAACAGTAGTATCTACAGACAATTTGGAGGGAAGAGCAGACCTGAGTTCATGTCCTCTTACTGTATCTATAACCTGAAGCAAGCTGAGCCTTGATTTTTAAATCTTTAAAGCCTTTTAAATCTTTAAATTAATAGTTATTAACTCAATAGATTATTGTGAAGATTAAGCTATTAATCACAATACATGCAGAGGGCCTAGTAAAGTTCCCAGCAAATACTGGCATGTTAATACATGTGATTTTTAACACAATGTTCTAAAAGAAGCATATCACTGGAAAACATGCATTGCACTTTGCATTGTATGTTATGTTTTAGTTGAACTAGTACATTTTTGTCATTTCAATATTAATTAAATCTAATTTATTAATGTTATTATATGAATACACATTCACTCATTCCTAAAAATAGCACAGGAGTTGATATTTTAAAATTTCTTAAAAGAGAATATTTTTTACCATCACTTACAACGGTTATCATCAGACTTTTAGTCATAATGCCAAGATATAAAAA
Organism: Aethalodelphis obliquidens; assembly: GCF_003676395.1. Taxonomy (NCBI): domain Eukaryota; kingdom Metazoa; phylum Chordata; class Mammalia; order Artiodactyla; family Delphinidae; genus Aethalodelphis; species Aethalodelphis obliquidens. Next base: position 1,087,822 of record NW_020838023.1, on the reverse strand, counting down.
TCAGAAGTTGGGATTCCCTGGTGGCGCAGTGGTTGAGAGTCCACCTGCCGATGCAGGGGACACGGGTTCGTGCCCTGGTCTGGGGAGATCCCACATGCCGCGGAGCGGCTGGGCCCGTGAGCCATGGCCACTGAGCCTGCGCGTCCGCAGTCTGTGCTCCGCAACAGGAGAGGCCACAGTGGTGAGAAGCCCGTGTACCGCAAAAAAAAAAAAAAAAAGAAAGAAAAAAATCAGAAGTTATTTAATGAATGCTTTAATTTAAGGTACATTCATTATAAACATATGACCATAACTGATCATTTCTAGTATAGCAGAGAAAAAAGGAAAGCCCATTTTTTAGAACTAGATATACTTAACTCTAAACAATGATTTTAAGACAAGGAAAAAGCCTGGGTCAACTATGTGACCTTGTTTAATGTATTTATTTTGCATATCTAAGCATGAGATAATATTGTGTAATTTGCAAGTTATTTAAAGTGTTTAGTCCTGTGACTGTTACTGTCACACACTAAGGAGAGCTTAATACATTTTAGTTTCTTGATCAGGTTCATATGCATCTATTTGTTTTCCCTCATGGTGATTATACAGAAATCCAAAATATACAGGACTCACTGACTTTCAGATTTAATAAATTAATACTTTAAAAGTCAAAATTAGTGCATAAATCATGTGCAATAGAGCTAGAAGGGTTTGTTCTTTATAAGCATAAATTCCTTTTAAGGTAAATTTTGTATTTTTTAATCAAAGTAAAATGTGCATATGATAACTAAGAAAAGAATACAGAGAAGCGTACCATTTAAAGCAATATAAACCAATGTTCATCTGCCCTACCCCTCTCTATTCTCCTATTCCTCAGCTGAGTTTTTTAATAATTTCTATTTTCTCTGATGGCCCTCTCTGTGACTCTGCATAACATGAAGCTCTGTTCCTTGATTTACCAATATTAGACAATATCTACTGATTCCCTGATATAAAAGATAAATAGTTATGTCACATCCGCAGCTCCTCTCTTCAGTGTTTCAGTTATATTATTTTTGGTTATTCTAGTAATTGCCTTTGTCATGTATTAATTTGCTTATGCCTCTATTTGTAATTTCATCAATGTTTGAGAATTAGGTTGCCAGTCTTTGCTGCTTTTTATGCTAAGTCTTACCCTATAGAAGGAATCCTGATAAAAGTCTCTGATAATGGGAGCAGGAAATTTTGACTGACTGGTAGCCTTTGTTGCAGAGTACATGAGTAGGGAGTTAGCTATTAGACTGTGATCCTTAATGCCATCAAAAGATAGATTTTTATCATGGTTCAGGATTAAGTGTACATTTTAAATCTGAAGAAAATACTTTTAAGAGCTTATGTTGGACACTGCGAGATTATATTTGTCACAAGTAGATCCAGAATGATAGCATCCTGTGGTGGGTCCTTCTCAATGTCGAGAAATCCTGCAGTTGATCTCATGAGAATGTCACATATATTAAATGATGGCAGAACAGGATATCTGTACCTGCAATTCACTTTGTGATAAAAAAAAATGTGTTTGGAAAATAATTTCTTCTCTTCTTATTTTTCATACTTTTCATATCTGTTGAAACCCTGAGATATTTTATCTATAGACATACTAGATTAAACGAGAAGTCATATAGCATTCTTATCCATGATCTGATTCAATATTAGGTAAATGTATTAAAACACAAATGGTGACAGAATCCATATTTCCCCTTAATATTCATTACTTGATTTATTTCACCTAACGGTATTCCATTTGTTTATATAAATACATCTCTACCCTGATCTAGGGCACCAGTCATCTCTTACCTCTTAACCTCTGTCCTAACTAGTTTCTCTCATTTTCTTGTTTCCCCATGCAGTCTCTTCTGAACACAGAAAAGTAATCTTTAAACCATACATCACATTATATCACATATTTACTCAAAATCTATCAGTGCTTCCTAAATCTGAATAAATGCCAAAGATCATATAATATAAAGCTCTACTTAATCTACCTATATACAACCTGACCTTCCTAAATATTTTCCCTTTTTACTTTATTCTTTGAGCCACACTGGCCTCCTGGATGGTTCTTCAAAGCACTCATCACACTTCTGCCTCAGGGCTTTTGCACTCCTTGTCCTTTCTGCCTAAAGCTTTTTCCCCAGCTCTCTAGCTGGCTAGCTTTTTCACTTCTTGTAGGCATATGATCACTTGTCTTTTTAGTAGAAAAGCCATTTCTATTTACTTTCTCCTGACTCCCCAAAACTCCCAGGATGAAATCAATGTATCTAAAATTGAAATTGAAACAGTATATCCTGGGTAAAGATATCTCTGATATGTAAATCATTAAATTTGGGGATACTGACCACAGTACGAATGCAATAATTTTGTTGATTGATTGATTGAGGCATAATTGACATCTAACATTAAACTAGTTTCAGGTATACAAATAATGGTTTGATATTTATACGTATCATAAAATGATCACCACAGTACGTCTAGTTAATATTTGTCACCATATGTATATACAATTTTTTTTTCTTGTGATGAGGACTTTTAAGATCTATTCTCTTGGCAACTTTTATGTATGCAATACAGTAGTATTAACTATATTCGCCATGCTGTACATTGCCATGATTTTTTATTCTGTAACTGGACCAATGCAATGTTCTCGATCTTTTCTACTGCTGTAGCCTATAGTGAGCACCCAAATAATATATAATTATAATGATAAGACCCTAAGAATAAACGTATTTGGACTGTTAAAGAATCAGTAGTTTGCCAATTATTCTAAAGAGAGAGTATCATTCATTCCTTTTTTCTCAGGTGTTTAGGTGTATCTATATACCTGGTTCTGTACTAACTATTAGGGATAAAGACATGAATTCAATATAGTCCTTCCCCCCTGGAGAGTTTACCATCTGATGAGATACAGACAGATAAGGTACATTGCTAGAAATAAAAGTAGAGTATCGTAAGAGCAGCACGGAGGTGCCTCTGACCCAGTTACAAAGAGAGATCAGGGAAGTCTTCCTTATGAAAGTGATACATGAACGAGTCTTAAAAGTATAATTAAGAAGGAACCAGGTGAGACACAAGGCATGAGGAGATGTTATACTTCACACCTAGGGTTCAGCATATATAAAAATGTAGAAGCAAGAGTAAACAAGAATGTTGGTAGAATTTCAAGCAGCTCAATAGGCAAAGTGTGCATGGGGAGGAGATAATAGCTTATCTGTATTGAACATAGTTTGAAGTTTTATATACATATTATTTTATATCTCACTACAACCCCAAGAATTAGGGACTACTAAAATTCTCATTTTACACATGAGGAAACCAAGACAAAGAGAGATTCAGGTAGCTGCTCAGAGTCATACTTGCCTAGCAGTCTTGTTTAGGAGTCCATGCTCTTAATCACTACCCTAAAGGTAGGCTGGGCAATTCTACAAATGACCTTCTATTGATCTTTTTATATCTCTAGAGCCTAAGAGTGCCTGGCTCTTAACCAACATACTAGTTGTTTAAATGCTTCATGAATGAATACATGGCACCAGGAATAAGTGTGAGATTTTGGATTCTCCACTTATTTCTGTAATCTTCCTTTAGGCTAGGTATGAGAATTAAGAAAAGGTAAATTCCTACCAATAACTGATATAAAAGTGTTCACCTGAAATGGATTTTTGTATTTCATTTGAAATATAGCTCTGCACAGAATACACATGCCTTAATAGATATAGTCATTAACTCAGTTCTCTTTTAAATCTGCAACATTATTTTTAATACCTTTGTTTTGCTCATGTTAACATAAATCCTGGATTCTGGAAAAAAAATTAACTGAATCGCCAATGACCTGTACGACTGATCAAAGTGCATGAACACAACTATGTTAAACTTAGACATCCAGTAGTCATCTGACACCACTGTTTATTCAACTTCCAACTGCATGTGAAATGATGAAAGCTTTTAAAAGGAGAGCTCTCTTACCCTAGCAACTGAAGAGAAAGTTTTGAAACAAAGCAAAAGTTCATTTTGTGATTGTAGCTTTCCAACTTTAGAGTTATCTCTCATTAGTAACCTCATATGACCTACTTTTAATTAAATCATATTTTTATGAAGAATTAAATAATTGAACTTTTATTCCAGATCTTCTGTTTAAATGGCATAATTTGCCTTGGGCTAATTCCTTATTTCAAATATCCTTGAGGTTTACAAGATTTTTTTGAGATGTGAAACGAGTCTAGACCCCATTCCATTATAAATGCATATAGAGATTATCTAGTCTCATACACTAAGCCATTTAGCATTTGATTTCATTTAAGTATGTGATATAACTAAAGCATGTAGATGAAAGATTCATGAAAAAAGGCCTAGAGTTAAATTGTTTTAAAGTAGCATCAAATATCCGCCTTTAATCAGCTACACATAGGAATTTTGTTCACAGACATAATACACAAATTACTTGTCAGAACCGTGTTCTACAAAGAAGTGTAATACATTCTGTGTTGAAAAAAGTTAAGGTAGTATTGGGATAAAACCAAAGCACACTTCGTTTTCATGTGAATGGAGGAAATGTATACGAAAGGAAACGGGAAGGGAAGCTGATGTTATCGAGCACCTGCTAGTTTTCAGGCACTCTTACATACATTATCATTCCAGTTGGCCTCCTGCATGCTCCTTTAGAGAATCATTAACATTGTTATTAATAAATCCCTGCCGGTTTGGATTCTGGAGCATACCATATATAGAGTTGCCCATGTGACAAGCAGTTCAATTGCAAATCAATACCTATAATTCAGAGCATATTTTCTTGTGACCACAGACTTGGAGCTCATATTTAAACCATTTTTATTTTCCGTGCTTTTGGCATCTCAGTCACTACACCATGTCTCCAGAGGGGTAGTCGCATGGCCTCTCATCATACTAAGATGCCCCCCTTCTCCACTACCATCTAGTCTATATTTAAGTCAGACGTCAAATATGCCTTCCTAATGTATTGCCAGTTTTTGCAGAAAACTAAGAAAAAAAATTTATACAGAAAGTTGAATCAACCCAGCAATTCTCTCCTTACAGATGAAGAAAGCAAAGCGTGTAACAGTAACCATTAGAAGTCATGGTGAGATTCAAATTGTATTAAGGTAATAGGACAAAAGACCTAAAGATAGCCAAATCTTTTCTTCTACTGGGGAAACAAAAAGTCTGCTAACAAAGTTCATTCCACAAAACCTAGAAGATAAAGGAAGCAATTTTTTAATTGAATAAACATATCTGGAATACAATTCACATTGCAGGCAGTCTGTGAAAGATACCATAAAGACCAGACAGAATCTCACACAAATGTATACAGTAAAGAAAGAACAAATAACACTTCTTTTATCTCCTTGAGAGACAAATTGGTGTACCTTTTCTCTTGCATACCTTGTGAGTATACCTTGTAAGAACTCTGAGTTAATTTCAGAAGTATGTGTTTATAGTTTCAAAGGTCAGACGGCTGGAAGCCTTGACTGTAAAATGAAAAGATTGGTCTACTGTGTTTTAAAAGAGACACTGTAAAAGAGGGGAGAGGGAGATTACTGCTTCCCTTCCCTTTATTAAAAACAGAAAATTTCATTTTATACTTATACTTTAACCAGTGAACCATTCATTCCAAGATTCTTGAGGGAGATATATACATAAAAGGTGAAAAAATAGAGCTCTCTGAGCAACAGGGAAGTTGGTTCCTAACCCCAAAACACATTGAGTGAGTTAGATTGAGCCACATGGGAGAGTTAGTGAGTAAATCTGAACCATATTTAGGCTATGGTTCTAAATAACTTCAAGTATAAGTCAACTCTAAGACTAGGTGTTTCTCCCAAAGTTCCAAACCTGAGTTTTAGGACCTTTCTGATGCTGGGAAGAATTTATCAGTCCTATTAGGAAAGGAGACAAAAGAGCAGAAAAAAAAGGGTCCTCCAATGCAACTAATATTTTCCAGATCTTCTTAGGTCAAAACAACAGTCTCTGAACCAATCTTCCTTAAGAAAAAGAGTAGATAGAAAATCACAAGGACAGGTGGTTTGGGAGGAATCTAATTAGAATAGTAGAGGTTCCTTTCGTGTGTGTGTGTGTGTGTGTGTGTGTGTGTGTGTGTGTGTGTACTCTGATGAAGCCTATGGACCTTAGAAACATCTTTTTAAATGTACAAAGTAAAATAAATCATGTAGGCTTGAAAGAAAAACCAATAATATTGAAATATAGTTTTCAAAGTACATAAAATCTATAATTGAAAAAACATTTTTGATGTAATAATATATGCACTTCTTAATTAATGCCTTAAATTAGAAGTTCCAGCAGCAAGACTCTAGTACCTACTATAATTTTTAGTAGTGATGAGCATAAACAATATTTTGAGGTATCTGCAACAATTATATATAATATTAAAAAAATATGTGATTTGGCAACAAAGTCCCATTTACTTCTAATACTAATGTAATTTGTTGCTTACATTTGAAATTAAAGGAAATGCTAAAATTATAAAAAATTAGTTAGGGTCTAATGAAAATATAGATATCTTTCTCTATCCAAATTTATGGAACAAGGGAAAGAAACCCCTGAATTATAAGAAAAGGGGGAAGATGAGAGGATTTCTGCTCCCTTTCACTAGTACTGTTAGCTCTTGTTTCCCCCTGACTTCTAAAGGATAAAGAATCCAGAGAGGTTTTCCCTGGTGGCGCAGTGGTTGAGAGTCCACCTGCCGATGCAGCGGACACGGGTTCGTGCCCCGGTCCGCGAAGGTCCTACATGCCGCAGAGTGGCTGGGCCAGTGGCCATGGCCGCTGAGCCTGCGCGTCTGGAGCCTGTGCTCCGCAATGGGAGAGGCCACAACAGTGAGAGGCCCGCATAGCACAAAAAAAAAAAAAAAAAAAAAGGCATCCCTGTCTCTCTCAAGGGAAAAGTTTTGGTAGAAACTCCAGGAAAGTTCCTCCTGCCCTTTCTCTAAGTTTTGTATTCCTTCCGGGATTGATGAGGTTAGTTTATCTTCCTAAAGCGTTTATGAAAGCCTCATAATATCGCCTCCAAGAGATGCTGGAGTAGGTCAGGAGAGTTTCTTAATTCATTTCATCTAAGACCACATCGTATGCCAGATGGAACAGACACCTCCTGTTTCATTTCCAGTTTGAATTTTCTTCTCTTTGGTAAGAGAGGCTACTCAGTCAGTAAATAGTGAAGCTGGAATTCTAAACTACACATTTCTGATTCCAAAGCTTTGGGTTTTATATTGCATTTGTTGTGCTACCCTGAGCAAAGGGTTTGAAAAATCTATGAGTTTTACATGCTGTGCATTTAGTCAACAGCAAGATATTAATCTAATGTATATTTTATTCTTCCTAATATTTATGGTGTATATTTATTAGAAGTCCATTATATACACAAACACTACACTAGGCTCCAGAGTTATAAACAGTGTGCAAAAAAGACATGGAAACTTTGACTTAATTGATCATGGAGTCAAGAGATAGAAACAGACCTTAATCAAAGAGCCATACAAATACATATATAATTACAAGTTGTAATCAATGTCCTGAAACTAATTGATGGAATGCTGTATGATGGGGGCTTCTGAGCTAGTCCAGAGACAGGGAAAAAACTTTCCTGAGAAAGCAGCGTTTGTGAGAAGATGAGGTAGGAGTTAAAAAATTGTTACAAGTTTCTTTTTTTCTCTCTAAACTTACTTTATACTAATATGTTAGCTGTCTTAAGTAATTTTTTAATAATAAAAGACAGCTATCACTAACAATCAATGACAGAGAAATAAAGTAAGCAATGAAAAGGGATTGTAGTTTTAAAAATGCACTAATAATTTGATTAAAATCATTTTAAGAACTTGCCTTCTCATACACAGTTTCCTACAAATATTGATTAGTGATTTCTAGGGTCTTGGGAGTGGAGCAGATGGGGAGTGACTGCTAATTACTATAGGAATTCTTTGGGGATGACAAAAATATTCTCAAATTAGATAGTGGGGTTGGTTACACAGCTTTGTGAATATGCTAAAAAGATACTCAATTGTACACTTTGAAAGGGTGAATTTTATGGTATGTAAATTTTATCTCAATCTTGAAAATGAGGTTAAAAATTAGTGACGTAGGTATCATAGATGAACTACTAACACCCATGAGACCATTAGTTTTAGTAGAATTTGTATATGGTAACATGGGAGATCTATCAAAGGAACATATCTATTCATAGACCTTTGTCACAGAATGAACTGTTCTTTTTCAAAGAACGTACTCTGTGATGGAGAACACAGCTCATAGAGCACTGAAGGGTGAAGGTAATGTTTTCCTAGCCAGCAAAAGCAGATGAATGAGTCTAGGCAATTAGTGAGGTGAGGTGACAAGATATAGAAGCTCATATTGTACTAAGTTGACTTACTGAGTCATTAAAATGGTTTATAAACCACTGATTATAACGTTAAGATGGATTTTTTTTTTTAGTGTTAAACAGGAGTGCGGAATTAGAACACAAAATTAATTCACAAGTTATGAAGACTGATTTTTGCTCTTTTTCTTTTCAGTGAACAGATGAAACAATAGAAAACTCTATTTATTATAATTAATATTATTATCCTTAGCAATATTTTTTATTATTATCCTTAGCAATATTTTTATTATTATTTTTAGCAATATTATTATTGCTTATTATCCTTAACAATATTTTTTATTATCCTTAGCAATATTATCCTTAGTTTTATTATTATCCTTAGCAATATTTTTTATTACCCTTAGCAATATTATTCTTAGTTTTCCAGATACATAATTTGAATGTGTCAAAGTGCAGAGGAAAATGAAGAGTAAAATAAATGTGACTTAGAGTAATAGTTTATAATTTAAAGTAATATTTATCACCATTATGATAAAATAGCCTTATGGGAGGTTTATTATCTAAGGCAGATATACAAAATGAAGTTTGTTTACTTATATAGGAAACATGAAGAGGCACATGAAATGAATGGCTGAATAGTTAGGTATTTTTGCTAAGATGAAGGTTTTGAACAAAGAGAAAAAAGCAATAGTAATTTTAATCTTAAAGTCTATACTGAGAATAACAGCTGTCTGCATTATAAATTCATATCACAGAGGGTTATCATAAGTCCTTCTCTTAAAAAAAAAGACCTCCATGAGAGATACAGCTTTCAGACACATTCTATACCAGGATTTATGATTTGGGATATTCAATTGGGCTATATCAGAGCATAGGTAATTTACTAGAAGTGGACCAGCACTTTTGTAAAGTACAGCAGTTCTTTCAACCTGAAGGAGTCACAGGCGACATCTAGTAAATCATCTATTTAATATACCATATTGCTCTTTTGTGACCTGCAAGAATTCGTCACTTTGAAAGTACCTAACTTGCTTGCAGAGAAAAATTTATACATTATATAATAATTTTCATTATAGAGCATATTTGATAATAAATTATACATTCCACAAGTGAAAAGAGAGATTTGAAGTTGTGAGTAGCTTAAGGCTGCAGTGTATATAATATAAAGTCTCTGGACATTTAAGAAGGACCTCTTCAATGTACAATGTAAATGATTTGAGATTCTTCTGTTCTTCCTACCTTCAGTGGGAAGGTATCTCAGTTCTTCTTCAGTCCTCTTCCTCCATCCCACACACATAATCAAACCATAGGTGGGAAGTCCTTTTTATTGCACTAGCAGCCTTAACATTTAATTTCAGTCTCATCCGCTGATTTTCCTAGAGATAACCACATCTGTCTGTTGTATCACCACATCGTAATTCAAGAGTAACACAAGTATACACAGTATAGTTCCAGCATGGGCATATTTTATTTGTACAAATCAAACCATACAAATTCATCCAAAAGAGGATTTAAAAAAAAAAAACAGGAAAAGAGGGAACAAGGAAAATAATACAAAATTAAACTGCGTGGGTGATTTCGCTCCCTCAGTGAGGGTATGCTACAGACTGATAAAATGTTAGCAAGGATTTGCTACTGTGAAATGGTAGGTATGAGTTTGCCATTCCCTCAGTGGAACTCAGTGTCCATGTGACTGGCTCTCAGATTGTAAAAATCTTATGATTAAATATATTTCCAATGTTTAAAGATACATATCTTACACATAATAGTGTCTCTAAATATAAAGCAACAGTGATTCCTGGTAATCAGAGAAACAGCAAAGATTTCAATCCCAGAAAGAAAAAAAAAACATAGGCTTACATGGATTTATTGGGAGGGTATATCTTTTTTTTTCCCCATTTTAAACAGGAAGTTTATTTAAACAGAAAGATGCTTGACTTGAAGGGAAAACTATCTAGGATTTATTTATTTTAGAGTAATTTATCCCTACTTAATGACAAATAAGTGAAAAACATTAAAATTCTCCAATCAGGGAAGGTATGCAAGCATTTTTATGTTCTTTTTCTTTAAAAAAAAAAAAAAAACAGTGAGAGCAAAATAACTTACTGGAATATAAAGATAAGAACTGAATGAGCATGCCACTAATGGAGAAAAGGGGGTATTTTCACAGAACCAGTATTTTTCTCCATCCCAACTCCATTTGATGTCGATCAAAACATACCATTGGCCATTTAGTTTAAAAAAATGCAATATGCTTGTACACATATATCAGTTACTTTAGGTACAATAGAGGAATGGGGGTGGGGAAAATCAAAGAGTGGAGAAAACTATACTGGAGTCGTCAGGATGTGGTGGAACCTAATTGTGGTTTTCTAATTTAGAATGTCTTCTTGGTCTAGAGGAACAGAATTCTGGAGTAAAGTAGCAGGTTCACTTTTTAGTAGACACCTCCTGTCTGCTGCCAGAACACATCAATTGTATCTTCATCCTCCATTTCCAACCATGAAAAATTCTTTCTAAAAACTGGTAATTTTGAATATAAAACAACCTCAGGCACCTCTGCAGATGTGTCTGCTTCACTGATTGCTGCCCATCAAATCAGAATCTGATCTGCCTCATTGACAAACCCTGTGTTCACAGTAGGCTTTCATTAGTTTTCTAAGTGGCATATGCCTCTTACTCTTAAACTGCACCACAGAACCATCCTGCCCCTCCACCTTCAAATTAATATGATCGTTGTTCTCAATCTTGACTCCTTCCTTGGGCTTTTCGTTGGCCATGGCGAGCACCGGAGTCTCTTCAGCTGCCACTTCACAAAAGAGGTACCAGGTCCGCACGGAACGAGCACACAAGCAGCACCAGGAGCGGCAGAAGCAGGAGAGGGTATATCTTGATTGTCTTGGATTCAAGTCAATTTATGGGGTAATTTCAACCAAGTGAAATGTTTGTGTTATGTGCTGACTGTGGAACACCATTTTATAGTATCATGGTCTTGGCAAGCATAGTTTATTTAATCATCCAACAGACCTTTATGGAGAATATACTGTGTATCAGAACTGTTCTAGGAAGAGAAAAGAAACATTATAAGACTTATTATGTGTTAGAAAAATCACTAGCCGTGGTAAGGACTTGTGGGGATGAGTGGAACTGGGGGTCTGTTGAAAGAGCCCGTATGGAAACTGTTGGGAGTCTGGTTTGCAGCAGTTACAGTGGCAGAGGAGAGAGAGAGGCTAAAAAGCTACAGGAGAGTACGAGCAACAAATCAGTGATATATTGAACTCTAAGAGTCAGGGGAAAAGTGTCAAGAATAACAGCATTTTGCCTGAAAAAGAAAAAATATGTGTGTGTGTGTGTGTGTGTGTATGAATCACTTTGTCTACATCTGAAACTAACACAACACTGTAAATTCACTATACCTCAATAAAAAATTGTTTCTAAAAACAATAATGGCATTTTATATTAGGCTAAGTTTGACATTTTAAGTGTTTAAAATAGTTAGGTTTGGGGCTTCCCTGGTGGCGCAGTGGTTGACAGTCCGCCTGCCGATGCAGGGGAGCGGCTGGGCCCGTGAGCCATGGCCACTGAGCCTGCTTGTCCGGAGCCTGTGCTCCGCAACGGGAGAGGCCACAACAGTGAGAGGCCTGCGTACCGCAAAAAAAAAAAAAAAAAAACTTAGGTTTTATATGTATACATAAAACACAATTCTTTAGTGCTATGAAATCATAATTACAGCAAACAATATAAATGTTAGAATTATTGTCAAAGCGATAGCACATTTTAGAATTAGCAGTTTGGCATTTCGAAAAGTATGTTCTGAGGAACATTGGTCCTGTGAGATGAAAGAGAGCCTCCATGATCAAATAAGTTTGTAAGAACAAGTATGACATTCCCCAAACCTTACTAAAGTCTCAGTTAAGTCTCATAGCATAGAACCTTATTTATTTTACCCATGTATTTCCTAAACTTACTTAATCACAGAACCATTTCTTCTCATAATATATGTGTTCTACAAAAATGCTATTAAAATAGAGATTTAAGAGTAGTTATACGTATCACATAAGTTATAATCAAGAACAGGTGAGTTCTTTGCATTACAATGGATATAGGCTGTTTAGAAAAACATAGCCATTTTGACAAAAGGCCCACAGGTATAGTCAAATGGCAAAAATAAGCATAGAATTAAAAGTTCTGTCTTGCTTTTATCTTCTACTGATTGTTAATAGAGCCAGAAAGATAACGGCTGACCTTTTCTGTACTAGCCAATAAAATGAAATTAAAACAGGAAGAAAGAATACAGAAAGCTTCTAGGAACCAACATTACAAGAATTAGTAAAGCTGGCCTGGCTTAGTCATTATTCCATTTAGATTTTTATAAACATAAAACAGATTACAGTATATCTGTACCTCACAGCATAGTGAATTTTCTCTTATTTACATACTACATAAAATATTGTCAGTCACCACAATATTCAACATAATTGACTATAAATTAGGCCATGCTGTAAGCACTGACCAGAAAAAATGTAAAATTATTGCTACCAGTACAAATAACAAAAACTAACATAATATTAGTTACCATAAAGAGCTGTGATTATACTGCAACCTTGTATATATTCATTAGTGGTTAAAAAGCTTCATATTTTTTTCATATTTATAAATGAGATTTTTAACAAGAGCTGTCCCAAGAGTCCATTATGCAAAATAAAATATTCAAAACATATTGAGGCTATCAGATGCATAGTAATGTAGAATGGCAGAATGTTCATGACTAAGTCACAAAGTTGAACTTGAGTTAGAACCTCTCATTTCTATTCATTCTTTCAAAATATAAAAATAAGAGCTTTTGTCACGTACATTCAAAGTATTGTCATTTTGGAGCACCTTAAGATCAGAAAGAAAATTAACATAAAACATGCTGCTTATTCTTGAGTGATTCTCTCATCAGTACTATTATCAGTTGAATAAAGTTATCAGTGCTGAAATAAGAATACACCTGACTAATCTCATACAATAATGAGTGATGAGAGCAGTGCTTCTTTGGTTATTATCGTCATTGTCAACTTGTTCTAAGGAGTTCTAATTTTACTATGTTTAATTCTAACTATTTATTACCATTTTATAGAACATTAAAAGGAAAAAAGGTAGAACATTTATTAGCCACCCAACTCAGTACAACTTACTGTTTGCTTTGTATGTGTGTGTTTTAAATATATTGCTGTATCTTTAAACTTTGGCCAGAAATCCATCAAACGTTTTGAACTTTTTGAACTGTCATGACTCTTCTCAAGCCACCTAACACACCATTGCATTCAGCTCTCTTTAAAAGGAAACTCAGGCATTAACTCCAATAAATTCCCAGCATAAAACCTAAACCTATGTATTTTCAGTCTTCTTCAGCTCTTTTTCTCAAGTCACAGAGGACTGTCATTAATGCTTTCTAAACTTAATCACTCCAGTTTAGTTTTTGATCTTTCCCAAGCCTCTAAGTCAGTGCTCCAGATTTTCCCTCTTTAATGACTCTGTCCTTCCTGTTAAACAAAACAACAATAACAAAAACTCATTCAGCTTTGCATTTTCCCCCAACTACTCCCTACATTCTCCTTCTGTTTACGGTTAAGATTCTGATTACTTTTGTATCTCTTTATAAACCACTGATTCTTCATCCAACTACAACCTAGCTACCCCTCTCTACTCTAGTTCAAGGGTTAGCAACTTTTTCTGTACAGAGCCAGGTGATATTTTGGGCTTTGCTGACCACATATGTCTCTGGGATGTATTCTGATTTATTTTTTGTTTGTTTGTTTTAAACTCTTTAAAAATGTGAAGACTTCCTTTGGTACAGACTGGATTTGGTTTGCTGGCTGTAATTTGCAGAAAGCGGCTCTGGTTAAAACTATTGTATCAATAATACCAAAAGTTCCTTTCTGGTGTTTGAAGGGACTCCTCCCTACACACATTCAAGGCGAATTAAGTGATAAGCTGAAGGAAGGCAGACCATCAGCTTTAATATTGATAAAGCTGCTGAGCAGTAACAATGGGCTTCCTGTGCAGTTGCAGGTCTCTCCCAACAACCATGGCCACCCCCTCAACAGGTTCACCCTTAAATAGGCTATAGAGGAGACCAGCAAGCTGCTTTACAGGCAGGATGGCTCCCAACCAGAAGTAAAGTTTCTGTCCTGGGCTCACCCATCATTCCATCTCCATGGGGTAAGGGGTGGAGCCAGCAGGCCAGCAAGCCTAGGCAAAACCCCGCCTGGAGGAGACCAGAGGCATAGAGAAGTAGCTCCCTGCTACCTAATACTCTAGACCGCCAGCCCCCCTCAAATTCCTTTTTCATTTATTACCACTTTGCAACACGATGGTTTTGAACACTTTCTTTTAATTGAAACTTTCCTCCCCATTGGCTCCCAAGAGACTAAATTCTTTGTAGCCACCCTCTCACTAATTCTACCTTGGCATTCTCTGACCTCCTCTTTGGCCATCTTTTCTCATTCTACATACTTTTCTGGGAGATCTCATTCATTTAAATAATATCAACTATCACCTTTTGCTTTTGATACCTATAACTCCTTTAGTAGCCCAAATCTTTCTCTGTGTTCCAGAACTACAAATCCCAAAGCATCCGCCTATCTTGTGAAAAACAGAACAACTATCTACAAATTTTCCAGAAACATTTGTTTCACCCTCATCTTTTTTAGGAACGTAGCACATTTGGGGCTGAGGTAGCAATAATGTCTCTCTCTATGCACCATCAGCAACTCTTCTGATTTAAATGTAAACCATAAGCAGATAGAGATTGGTGAGAGAATATTTTACTTAGATGAGTGGATGAATGTGTTTGTACAGCCATCCCTGTGCTGTGTATAGAAGTACCTCAGTTGGTGGTAGCATAATCAAGGTTGATTTTGTGTAGAGTTTCAAAGCCTCATGGTGAGTAAAACAATTTCCCACTGCATGTGTAATTTCTCATCATTATAAAAGAGATGATTATCTTTATACTTTTATCATAAATGAAAGCAGGCCACCATTATTACCTTTAGAGATAGATAGCACCTTTGCAACATTATTATATTACTTTGTTTCTGAGAAGAGTAAATCTGAATACTCAAAAAGAAGCTTTCTGTTGCATGTGCACAATTTTTGACTTTTAAAATATTTGACAGTGGGGACGTTGTTAAAAGATGGAAATAAATGATATTCCTTAAAATCCAGTAGCCATAATTTTTATAGCATGAAAATAGTCATAGTATGAATTTTTAAATGTTTTTCTAAAAATAATATTTTTTAAACATTTTTTTTATTTCCAGCACCTTGTGGAAGTCGTTCTACAGGTTCAGAAGGCACTGTTCTATCACCAAACTATCCAAAAAATTACAGTGTGGGACATAATTGTGTTTATTCTATAGCAGTTCCCAAGGAGTTTGGTAAGTAAGATACATCTCATCATATAGAGTATCATTCCAGACATGCTTTATTTTCACTATGTGCTATCAAAATGTTAGTTGTTTTTTAATGAAAATATTTACTATTCATAAAGTACTTTACAATTTTTTTTAGATAGTAGCTTTGTAATAATAAAATTTTAAGGTTATTTTACTCATTTTGAATTTATAGTCAAGTGCACAGGTGAACAACAATATAAAAATGAAAACAGGATTGTTTTTAATTTTTAAAAATAAGTACATCCAGTAACCTTGCAAGTGCCTTCATATTGGAATTTCATAAAATGGGAAATTACCAGAGCATAAAGCAAAGTCTGCTCTGCAAAATATGCATAAAATCAAATATAGAACTTTATAATAATGACAATAATATGTACAAAACAATCATATCAGTTTTATACTTTATTAACACATTTCCAGAAAGAAAAGATTTTGGTTTTAGGCACCTAGTTTCTGGGACAGCAAGGAATATAAAAAGACAGCAAAGGACATTTCAGCTCATCTTGTCAACCTGACAATCTGTTCTGCATTGGCACTGAGAAGACAATGTGTCCTTTGCTGCCTTCACATCTCCTTGATCACAAGTCTTAGAAGTCACTTACCTGGCTTCTAAAGGTTTTGGATCTGAAATCCAGCTGGATCTAACCCAGATTTAGCTCTCTTTATGGATGGATAGGCAAAGGAAATTTAGTGAGCAGTAAACTGTTGGAGAGAGGCTGAATGTTTAGACTTCTAGAATTTAGATTTACAGCATCATGTTACATGGTAAAGGATTTGCTGTGAAATGAATGTCTGAGTCAGGATGACAAGTGTTATAGCAGAAGGACCTAGATTTGATCATATCAAGATTGTTGGATCACATATTGACTTAATGTTTCTGCTGATTATAAAATAAGCTGATGCTTCCAGTCCAATTTCTTATAATGAGATATTACCTATATATGCTCTATATACCCTCCTTTTCTCTGTTCTGAAACAAGTCCAAGATCCTCAACTTACTTAAAAGAACATTGTCATCAGAAGGGAAGTACTAAACCTTTTATTTTAACCTTAAAATAGAATTGATGATGTTAGCATTAGCAAGGTGTCTGTTTCTTTTCTCCAAACTATTTCTTCTTCTTAGCATGTGATCGGTTAAATCAGAGTTGAGTTCTTTAATTGTGAAGAGAACAACAGTTTAGAAGGAAAAACGTCATCCACTTAATCATGTTTATTTTATTTTATTTTGTTGCCTTTTGTGCCCAAGAGAGTCCTTCCCTTGCTAGAGGGGTTTATAGGCCCCAGCTGCCGAAAATATTACATGGTTGATGACAGAATCCTAGCAATGCTAGTCCAGAAGACTGCATGGCTATCTGAGTCCTCTTTGGAAACCATTAATTTGTTCTTTTATACTTGTTCTTGGGATGTCATGCAATCAAAGGAATGAAAAGGAAGAAAATCAGGCATTTCCTTTTCTGACGCATAAACATTTGGTCACCTGGAGGTATTTTACAGTATCCTATGCATGTATGCATGTATGTTCAAAAAGAGAAGAAAAAAGTACTGATTAAAATAAAATTAAATTAATAGATTCCTAATGAATGGAATCTTTATTTTAGCAGAGTTAATATAAGTTAAATTTAATTATCTTAATATGAAATAATGCAACTAAAAATTGGTGGTTTTTAACACTAATTTTTTTTTAAACAAGTCCTTTTGGATTATCTGTGGGTAAAATCAAATGCACTTTGATTTATTAGTAAGGAAACTAATTTTGTTTTTATAAATGTTGCATCATTCTTTACTTCAAACTACTCATAGAGTCAAACAGAATTCTAGTTTCAGCTTGTCACACCTTAGCTATATATCTTTGGACAAGTTACATAATCTTTTTTGAGACTCAGTTTCTTTATTTGTAAAGCAGGGATCATTATGTCTATGGAGCAGAGCTGTTGTTAGTAGTAAACGAGAAAAAAATATATATGTATATATGATATCTTACATAGTTCATACTATTGGGTTTAAGAATGCTAGCTTTGGAGTCAGATTTCTGGATTCAGAACACAACTCAATTTACTCTTTTTCATTGGAGTAATTACATCATCTGCCTGAGTCTTACTTTTCTTATCTCTGAAATAGAAGTGGTAAATGTCTATTTCTTAGGGTTATTTTATAATTAAATAAAAAATATGCAAGTGATTGGTATAATAACATAGTAAGTCATACACACACGAGTGCACATACAGACACACTTTTTTTTTTTTTTGTGGTATGCGGGCCTCTCACTGTTGTGGCCTCTCCCATTGCGGAGCACAGGCTCCTGACGCACAGGCTCAGCGGCCATGGCTCACGGGCCCAGCCGCTCCGCAGCATGTGGGATCTTCCCAGACCGGGGCAAGAACCCTCATCCCCTGCATCGGCAGGCGGACTGTCAACCACTGCGCCACCACGGAAGCCCAGACACACTTTTTTTATGTTCACATTCATAGGCACTCCCATCGCCCCCAAAAGATGAAGTAAAATGACCTGGATTACTGGATTGCCCTAGGGTCTTAAGAGTAGCCTGGCTAAAAATAAAACATTTCTATTATGTAATTAAAGCATGAAAACAAATACTTTGTGCTTTATATCTCCAGTGACTATCCAACCACCTATTGATCACTTAAAATTTTCTGGGAGCAGAGTAGAGGAATTAAAAACTACTGATCATCATAGATTTCTTCCTGTCCCTACCTTTACCTCTTTAATGTGAGATAATCAAGCAACATTTACTGGATCTCTGCAGATCAAATTTCTATTTTGCTTCTTCTTCCTCTCATTCTCTCTTTGCCATAATTTCTCTCTGTTGCCACTTTGAGTTCTGTTTTATGACTTTTTAGTATCACTTCATAGCATATCATACTTCTCACTTTTTCCCTTTTCTTGTCATTTATCCCAAATTATAATCATTTCTTCTTCCATATCTTTTATATGCTGACACTCTTAGAATTTAATTCTTAAAATCATTTAGCATAAGATCTGTCAATACACTCAGTTCATATATTGGGATTGCAGTTTTTTACAAGGGTTAAGGTTCTAAAGTCATTATGTAAGGAGAAAATCACATAGAATCAACATTACCCATGAAATACCTTAAATCAACCATAGAAGATCATCTACATGGTTTTTTGTAAGCCATATTATTTCAATAATTCTAACAGGACATTTTTCCTCCAGTGTTAGAAAGATAACACTGTAATTTGCAGTGTGAGCTAGTGAGCTAGTTTGGTTTCTTACAGGTCACTTAATACCAAATTACTTTCATTTATTTATTTTTGCCCAGCATAGATTTGAATTCATATCAATTAAATGTGCACATAATGTGACTCTACTAGTTGATTTAATGAATACTATTTTGTCGGTGAATTCCTATCTTTCAGTTTTTCTAGATAAGAGAATCATCAATTCATAACGCTTTCATCAGCATCATTGGATTTCATTTCAACTTCAGATATTAGGGTTACTTTGGTAATACTCATTCTGAAGGATTCAAGTTGTTTTAAATACTTAGAAAAATAACAATTATGGATCAGTTATTGATATTTTGCTGTCTTTCTTCTAACAGTTAAACTATTTCACTTGGATTTTTTTGGTTTAAAAATACCCCACTTGGGACTTCCCTGGCAGTCCAGTGGTTAAGACTTCGCATTTCCACTGCAGGGGGCACGGGTTTGATCCCTGGTTGGGGAACTAAGATCCCACGTGCCACACGGTGTGGCCAAAAACAAAAAATGCCCTACTTTATCTATTAATAAAATAAGTTTTAATTTTCCTTCATCTTTCAATTTTAAATTATAAGTTGTTTCCCCTGATGGTTTGGTTACTAAATTTCTTCATACATTAATTTTAAGTGCCAAAAACATGGCAGACAATTTTATTATTTTGAACTTGGTATAGGTAAGATGCTTTAGAATATAAGAAAACTGTTGACATTGTTAGATGGAAAATATTTTTATTAATATCGTGTTTTTATACCTATAGTGTAGGGGCCAAAATCATATTGCAGGGAGGGGGTGGTTAGTAAAATTGGGAAAAATGTTGTGAACTTCTATTTCAATAATCTTGGCTGAGATAAAACAGAAAGAGTTAGGGTGATAGCTAAAGTAGCATACTAGTCAGAGGCTAATGTTTGTTTTTGACTGTTTTCTCTTGGGGTAGAAGATAATGGAGTTTTTACTTTAAAGCTCAAGAGAACAATAGTAGTGGGGGAGCAAAATTGAAGATTTTAGATGGACCGATTGGTAAAGCAAGATCCTTGAAGCAATGTAAGGAGATGGGATTTTAAAAACCTGGAGGTCCTCTTTAAACTATAATTCAGGAGAAGTGATTCCTAATTAGTATCGTACCTGAATTAGTTTCACATGGAATATTGCCTTGTGAAATTATCATCACTTTCTGATCTCCCTCCCCTTTTCCCCTTCTATCACCTGCTCTTTACATTACGGGGAGTATCTGTAAAAGAAATATATTAGTGTCCTAGGGCTGCCATAACAAAGTACCACAAATTTAGTGGCTTAAAACAACAGAGATTTTTTCTCTCACAGCTCTGGAGGCTAGGCCCCTGAAATCAAGGTATCAGTAGCATGACACTCCCTCTGCAGACCCTAGGGAAGAGTCCTTCCTTGCTTAAGTAAGTCCTTCCTTACTGTGTAGAATGTAAACTAACATTCAGATTTCTTGGAGAATTCCAACATGTTAAGCACCTTGAGGAAATCCAAGGATAGTCTGTGGTGACTTAACTTTGTGTTTAGCCTTCCAGATAGTCTCACCTCCTAAAAGACCCATTATGAATGCATATTTGTTAAGATACAAAACTTACTCTTTCCCAAGATTAGCTTTCACAGTGGGATCTTGGAAGTGTGCATGAAAACCACTTCAGGTTTTCCTTCTTAGATTTCCCAGTTAAGATGCCCTTTCTCACATCTTTTGTTCTTGGTGTAGACTCTTGGTTGGATAGGTTTCAAAGTCATGAATCCCTAAATCACAGAGTTATTGTCAGTCTAGTCTACTCTGTACAAGGGACATAGAGTTACTAAAACCTTTTGTGTATTGCTGTGGGAGAGGATTTTTGTTTTGTTTTATCTTTAAATTAGCTGTCATCATCTTAAACTTTTCTCCTAATTCCACATATTTTATACTTGTTATTTGCAACCATTTTCTATCCTATCTCCCACTGTAGTATTTTTCCTCCAGTCAATCTAGAAACATCTTTCCCTGTGACATTGCCTACAATATAGGGTTATAGCTGTTTTTTTTACGTTAATTTCAAACTTTATTGTAATATATTAAAACTGATCATGATCTGTTAACAACCATCTCATTAATTCTTATTATAGTCATTAAATTTAGTACTTCCTTTCCATCTTATAGACTTAAGAAATCACTTAATGATTGTAAAATGCAATTTATTTTTACAATATATCTTTCACATTTCTGTGTGAAACTGTTATTCTCTGAAAAGTAGTCTTTAAAAATTTAGGTCGCCTTAGTATTTAGAAGGAAAAAGCAAAATGGATTGAAACTAAGATGCACACACACTATATATAAATGTATATATGTGTGTATATATATGTATATATGGACTTTTTAAGGTGCACCAATATAGTTATGACCTGCATATGGAAGGTTAACTGACTAGTCTCATCTTTTATGTTAAAACTGATAGCCGTTCTTTTGCTCTGTGTATATTCTCCTTTAAAACTCAGGCATATATTTGACCATTTGCCTTTTTTTAAACTTTTATTGGCATATAGTTGATTTACAATGTTGTGATAGTTTCAGGTGTACAGCAAAGTGATTCAGTTATACATATATATATTCATTCTTTTTCAGATTCTTTTCCCATATAGGTTATTACAGAATATTGTGTAGAGTTCCCTGTGATATACAGTAGGTCCTTGTTGGCTATCTATTTTATATGAGTAGTGTGTATATGTTAATCCCAAGCTCCTAATTTTTCTCTCCCCCACGTTTCCCCTTTGGTAACCATAACTTTGTTTCCAAATCTGTGAGTCTGTTTCTGTTTTGTAAATAAATTCATTTATATCATTTTTAAAATTAGATGCCACATATGAGTGATATCATATGTTATTTGTCTTTCTCTGACTTACTTCACTTAGAACGATAATCTCTAGGTCCATCCATGTTGCTGCAAATGGCATTATTTCATTCTTTTTTCATTGCTGAGTAATATTCTGTTGTATATATGTACCAAATCTTTATCCATTCCTCCATCGATGGACATTTAGGTTGCTTCCGTGTCCTGGCTATTGTAAATAGTGTTGCAATGAACATTAGGGAGCATGTATCTTTTTGTATTATGGTTTTCTCCAGATATATGCCCAGGAGTGGGATTGCTGGATCATATGGTAGCTCTATTTTTAGATTTTTAAGGAACCTCCATACTGTTCTCCATAGTGGCTGTACCAATTTACTTTCCCACCAACAGTGTAGAAGGGCTCCCTTTTCCCCACACCTTCTCCAGCATTTATTGTTTGCAGATTTTTTTGATGATGGCCATTCTGACCGGTATGAGGTGATACCTCATTGTAGTTCTGATTTGCATTTCTCTAATAATTAGTGATGTTGAGCATCTTTTCATGTGCTTTTTGGCCATCTGTATGTCTTTTTTTTGGAGAAATGTCCTTTTAGATGTTATGCCCATTTTTTGATTGGGTTGTTCGTTTTTTTGACATAGACCTGCATGATCTGTTTGTATATTTTGGAGATTAATCCCTTGTTGTTGACCATTTGCCTTCTGATCTTATACTTAGGTGTTTTCAAATGACCTATTTTATTCAGCATTGTTTACATAGTTTATGTTTTTATTACCTGTCTTTATACTTAATTCAGTAATTTATTGTCATTAATTTTCCCCATATTTTAGTGACAAATTGTTTTGAGATTCTTTTTATATTCTCATTAAGTCACTAAATCATTTTATTGGCATTCTGTTTTTTCCTGGTGTGAAGTTTTCAGTATTGAATGAACTCTTACAGTCATTCAAGGCTATTTATATTTTATATTTAAAGTGTATGACACTTTATTTTTTAACAGTGCAATTGCATCAAATTCAATGATTAGTCTTTTCTAAATATTGAATTTACTTATCTAACAATGACAAATAATGTTCACAAAATGTGTGTTTATTCGATATTTATATTTGCTCTTTATCATCACTTGTTAGATACAGAGCAATTGAAAAGAAAAGGGAGCTCTTTTACTCTTAAAATTGATGATTGTGTTAATGTCAATATGCAGAAGTGACTCTGTTAATTGTGTGCCTGTAAGAAAGGAAACTCTTATTTTTTTGAGCCTAACATTTTAGGGTAAGGAAAATGTAATTATCATATATATTTGTAATCATATTATTTGGTTACTATTTCTATAATTAGATTTGAAGCCATGTTTGGTGACAGATAGAACAGGATCCCCCATTCAGATTTGGTTCAGTTGTCAAGACTCATGATACCACACAAGACCAAGAGGGTACAAAAGGATGTATTACTCATATAATGAGGCTTTCTGAGAAGAGCAGGGAAGTAACCAAGACTGGATCCAAGCAGATCCAAAATTGCTTAAGGGAGCAAAGAACACTGACTGGCTTTGGGTTTTATAGGTGTGGTGTTGGAGTGAAAGCCCCCGCATGATGGTCAGGGCTTGTGAGGTTTGAACTTCCCAAAGCTTGTAAAGGAGAATGCACGCAGGCTTTCTTGTCAGCTTGCCCCAGATATCAGGCAAAAGGGAAACTGGGGGATGGAGGAGAGCTTGAAACTTGTTAGCAGTTAAAGATCAAAGATGATCGCCTTCATCACAATTCACTGTTAGTGTCTGACTGAGTGAAATGTGCCACATTTGAACTTGTTTAAAGCCACAATGGCACTGTGTGAGACCTGCATCCATTTACTAAAGGAGATGAAAATTCATTGACTACCTTGTTCCAGAGCTCAGCAATATGGTGAGAAGTGAAATGAGTGCCTTGATCACTATCAATAACGATTAGAACTCTGTAAATGACATGGACTGTCTTGATGAGGTCTTGTATTGTGGCTTTATTTTTTAATTTTTTAAAAACTCTTTATAGGAGTATAATTGCTTTACAATGGTGTGTTAGTTTCTGCATTATAACAAAATGAATCACCTATACATATATCCCCATATCTCCTCAGTCTTGCATCTCCCTCCTACCCTCTATATCGCACCCCACTAGGTGGTCAAAAAGCACCGAGCTGATCTCCCTGTGCTATGTGTCTGCTTCCCAATAGCTATTGGTTTTACATTTGGGAGTGTATATATGTCCATGCCACTCTCTCACTTGGTCCCAGCTTACCCTTCCCCCTTCCTGTGTCCTCAAGTCCATTCTCTAGTAGGTCTACATGTTTATTTCCTTCTTGCCCCTAGGTTCTTAATGACCTTTTTTTTTTAGATTCCATATATGTGCGTTAGCATACGGTATTTGTTTTTCTCTTTCTGACTTACTTCACTCTGTATGAAAGACTCTAGGTCCATCCACCTCACTACAGATAACTCAATTTCGTTTCTTTTTATGGCTGAGTAATATTCCATTGTATATATGTGGCACATCTTCTTTATCCATTCGTCTGTCGATGAACACTTAGGTTGCTTCCATGTCCTGGCTATTGTAAATAGTGCTGCAATGAACATTGTGGTACATGACCCTTTTTGAATTATGGTTTTCTCAGGGTATATGCCCAGTAGTGGGATTGCTGGGTCATATGGTAGTTCTATTTTTAGTTTTTTAAGGAACCTCTATACTGTTCTCCATAGTGGCTGTATGAATTTACATTCCCACCAACAGTGCAAGAGGGTTCCCTTCTTTCCATACCCTCTCCAGCATTTATTGTTTGTAGATTTTTTGATGTTGGCCATTCTGAACAGTGTGAGGTGATATCTCATTGTAGTTTTGCTTTGCATTTCTCTAATCATTAATGATGTTGAGCATTCTTTCCTGTGTTTGTTGGCAATCTGTATATCTTCTTTGGAGAAATGTCTATTTAGGTCTTCTGCCCATTTTTGGATTGGGTTGTTTGTTTTTTTGATATTGAGCTGCATGAGTTGCCTGTATGTTTTGGAGATTAATCCTTTGTCAGTTGCTTCATTTGCAAATATTTTCTCCCATTCTGAGGGTTCTCCTTTGTCTTGTTTATGGTTTCCTTTGCTGTGCAAAAGCTTTTAAGTTTCATTAGATCCCATTTGTTTATTTTTGTTTTTATTTCCATTTCTCTAGGAGGTGGGTCAAAAAGGATCTTGCTGTGATTTATGTCATAGAGTGTTCTGCCTATGTTTTACTCTAAGAGTTTGATAGTGTCTGGCCTTATATTAGGTCCTTAATCCATTTTGAGTTTATTTTTCTGTATTCTTTTACAAGTAGCTGTCCAGTTTTCCCAGCACCACTTATTGACGATGCTGTCTTTTCTCCATTGTATATTCTTGCCTCCTTTATCAAAAATAAGGTGACGATATGTGCATGGGTTTACATCTGGGCTTTCTATCCTGTTCCATTGATCTATCTTTCTGTTTTTGTGCCAGTGCCATACTGTCTTGATTATTGTAGCTTGTGGTGTAGTCTGAAGTCAGGGAGCCTGATTCCTCCAGCTCTGTTTTTCCTTCTCAAGATTGCTTTGGCTATTCGGGGTCTTTTGTGTTTCCATACAAATTGTGAAAATTTTTGTTCTAGCTCTGTGAAAAATGGCACTGGTAGTTTGGTAGGGATTGCATTGAATCTGTACACTGCTTTGGGTAGTATAGTCATTTTCACAGTGTTGATTCTTCCAATCCAAGAACATGGTATATCTCTCCAGCTGTTTGTATCATCTTTAATTTCTTTCACCAGTGTCTTACAGTTTTCTGCATACAGGTCTTTTGCCTCCTAAGGTAGGTTTATTACTAGGTATCTTACTCTTTTTGTTGCAGTGGTAAATTGGAGTGTTTCCTTAATTTCTCTTTCAGATTTTTCATCATTAGTATATAGGAATGCAAGAGATTTCTGTGCATTAATTTTGTTTCCTGCTACTTTACCAAATTCATTGATTCGCTCTAAGAGTTTATCTTTAGCATCTTTAGGATTCTCTATGTATAGTTTCATGTCATCTGCAAATAGTCACAGCTTTCCTTCTTCTTTTCCGATTTGGATTCCTTTTATTTCTTTTTCTTCTCTGATTGCTGTGGCTAAACCTTCCAAAACTATGTTGAATAATAGTGGTGAGAGTGGACAACGCTGTCTTGTTCCTGATCTTAGAGGAAATGGTTTCAGTTTTTCACCATTGAGAATGATGTTGGCTGTGGGTTTGTCATATATGGCCTTTATTATGTTGAGGTAAGTTCCCTCTATGCCTACTTTCTGGAGGGTTTTTGTCATAAATGGGTGTTGAATTTTGTCAAAAGCTTTTTCTGCCTCTATTGAGATGATCATATGGTTTTTCTCCTTCAATTTGTTAATACGGTTTATCACATTGATTGATTTGTGTATATTGAAGAATCCTTGCATTCCTGGGATAAACCCCATTTGATCATGGTGTATGATCCTTTTAATGTGCTGTTCGATTCTGTTTGCTAGTATTTTTTTGAGGATTTTTGCATCTATGTTCATCATTGATATTGGCCTGTAGTTTTCTTTCTTTGTGACATCTTTGACTGGTTTTGGTCTCAGGTTGATGGTGGCCTCATAGAATGAGTTTGGGAGTGTTTCTTCCTCTGCAATTTTTGAAAGAGTTTGAGAAGGATAGGTGTTAGCGCTTCTCTAAATGTTTGATAGAATTCGCCTGTGAAGCCATCTGGTCCTGGGCTTTTGTTAGTTGGAAAATTTTTAATCAGTCTCAATTTCAGTGCTTGTGATTTGTCTGTTTATATTTTCTATTTCTTCCTGGTTCAGTCTCAGAAGGTTGTGCTTTTCTAAGAATTTGTCCATTTCTTCCAGGTTGTCCATTTATTGGCATATAATTACTTGTAGTAGTCTCTCATAATCCTTTGTATTTCTGCAGTGTCAATTGTTACTTCTTTTCATTTCTAATTCTATTGATTTGAGTCGTCTCCTTTTCTTCTTGATGAGTCTGGCTAATGGTTTATCAATTTTGTTTATCGTCTCAAAGAACCAGCTTTACTTTTATTGATCTTTCCTATTGTTTCCTTTATTTCTTTTTCATTTATTTCTGATCTGGTCTTTATGATTTCTTTCCTTCTGCTAACTTTGTGGGGGTTTTGTTATTCTTTCCTTAATTGCTTTTTGTGTAAGTTTAGGTTGTTTGAGATGTTTCTTGTTTCTTGAGGTAGTATTATATTGCTATAAACTTCCCTCTTAGAACTGCTTGTGCTGCATCCCAAGGGTTTTGGGTTGTCGTGTTTTCATTGTCATTTGTTTCTAGGTATTTTTTGATTTCCTCTTTGATTTCTTCACTGATCTCTTGGTAATTTGGTAGTGTATTGTTTGGCCTCCATATGTTTGTATTTTTTACAGATTTTTTCCCATAATTGATATCTAGTCTCATAGTGTTGTGGTCAAAAAACATACTTGATACAATTTCAATTTTCTTAAATTTACCAAGGCTTGATTTGTGACCCAATATATAATCTATCCTGAAGAATGTTCCATGAGCACTTGACAAGAAAGTGTATATTGTTTTTGGATGGAATGTCCTATAAATATCAATTAAGTCCATCTTGTTTAATGTATCATTTTAAGCTTGTGTTTCCTTATTTATTTTCATTTTGGATGATCTGTCCATTGATGAAAGTGGGGTGTTACAGTCCCCTACTGTGATTGTGTTACTGTCGATCTCCCCTTTTATGGCTGTTAGCATTAGCCTTATGTATTGAGGTGCTCCTATGTTGGGTGCATATATATTTATAATTGTTATATCTTCTTCTTTGGATTGATCCCTTGATTATTATGTAGTGTCCTTCTTTGTCTCTTGTAGTAGTCTTTATTTTAAAGTCTATTTTGTGTCATATGAGAATTGCTACTGCAGCTTTCTTTTGATTTCCATTTGCCTGGAATATCTTTTTCCAACCCCTCACTCTCAGTCTGTATGTGTCCCTAGGTCTGAAGTGGGTCTCTTGCAGACAGTATATGTTTGGGTCTTATTTTTCTATCTATTCAGCTGGTCTATGTCTTTTGGTGGGAACATTTAATCCATTTACATTTAAGGTAGTTACCAATATATGTGTTCCTATTACCATTTACTAAATTGTTTTGGGTTTGTTATTGTAGTTGTTTTCTTCTCTTCTTTTTCCTGCCTAGAGAAGTTCCTTTATCATTTGTTGTAAAGCTGGTTTGGTGATGCTGAATTCTTTTAAGTTTTGCTTGTCTATAAAGGTTTTAATTTCTCCGTCAAATCTGAATGAGATCCATGCTGGGTAGCATAATCTTGGTTGTAGGTTTTTCCCTTTCATAACTTTAAAACTGTCCTGCTACTCCTTTCTGGCTTTCAGAGTTTATGTTGAAAGATCAGCTGTTAACCTTATGGGGATTCCCTTGTATGTTTTTTTGTTGTTTTTCCCTTGCTTGTTTTAATATTTTTTATTTATATTTAATTTTTGATAGTTTGATTAATATGTGTCTTGGCATGTTTCTCCTTGGATTTATCCTGTATGGGACTGTCTGTGCTTCCTGGACTTGATTAACTATTTCCTTTCCCATATTAAGGAAGTTTTCAACTATAATCTCTTCAAATATTTTCTCAGTCCCTTTCTTTTTCTTTTCTTCTTCTGGGACCCCTATAACGCAAATATTGGTGCATTTAATGTTGTCCCAGAGGTCTGAGACTGTCCTCAATTCTTTTCATTCTTTTTTTCTTTATTCTGCTCTGCAGTAGTTATTTCCACTATTTTATCTTCCAGGTCACTTATCCACTCTTCTGCCTTAGTTATTCTGCTATTGATTCCTTCTAGAGATTTTTAAATTTCATTTATTGTGTTCATCATTGTTTGTTTGCTCTTTAGTTCTTCTGGGTCCTTGTTAAATGTTTCTTTTATTTTCTCCATTCTGTTTCCAAGATTTTGGATCATCTTCACTATCATTACTCTGAATTCTTTTTTGGGTAGACTGCCTATTTCCTCTTCATTTGTTTGGTCTGGTGGGTTTTTACCTTGCTGCTTCATCTGCTGTGTGTTTCTCTGTTTTCTCATTTTGCTTAACTTACTGTTTTGGGGGTCTGCTTTTTGCCGGTTGCAGGTTCGTAGTTCCTGTTGTTTTTGGTGTCTGCACCCAGTAGCTAAGATTGGTTCAGTGGGTTTTGTAGGCTTCCTGGTGGAGGAGACTGGTGCCTGTGTTCTGGTGGATGAGGCTGGATCTTGTCTTTCTAATGGGCAGGACTGCTTCCAATGATGTGTTTTGAGGTGTCTGTGACCTTATTATGATTATAGGTAGCCTCTCTTCTGATGGGTGGCATTGTGTTCCTGTCTTGCTAGTTGTTTGGCATGGGGTGTCCCGCGCTGTAGCTTGCTGGTTGTTGAGTGGAGCTCAGTCTTAGCATTGGGATGGAGATCTCTGGGAGAGCTTTCACCGTTTGATATTACATGGAGCCAGTCGGTCTCTGGTGATCCAATGTCCTGAACTTGGCTCTCCCAGCTCAGAGGCACAGGCCTGACACCTGGCTGGAGCACCAAGACCCTGTCAGCCATATGGCTCAGAAGAAAAGGGAGAAAAAGAGAAAGAAAGAAAGAAAGAGAGAGAGAGAGAGAGAGAGAGAGAGAGAGAGAGAGAGAGAG